>NC_142362.1:4033928-4204285 GCF_059441175.1 Urocampus carinirostris
CCGATGAACTAGAAGATGAAACGACCCTCCAGCGCTATCCTTGTCCCACTTGTGGTAAAAACTTTGGACAAAGCGCGACACTGAAGGCTCACATGAAGACTCAACACCCCCGAGTCCCCAAAACCACCGTGGCGTGCTTTCACGACGGTTGTCCTTTCCGGAGTCATCTGCGAAGGGCCCACGTGCGACATTCCCAAGACGAACACGGGATTACGGCGGTAGGCTGTCCCCATTACTCGTGTGTCGCCGTTTTTCCCAGCGAGAAGGACATGGAGGTTCACTTCAGAAGTCATCTGCCTTACCACTGCGCCGAGTGCGAATTCTCGTGCTCAAACAAGGTGGCATTCCTGCAGCATCAGAAGCAGGGCCACGCAGGCAGCGAGAAGCTGTGTTGCGAATTCTGTGACTTTTTCACGTTTAATCCAGTGGTAATCAAACAGCACGTGGGGAGGTTGCACAGCAACGAGAAAAAGCACCGCTGCTCTCAGTGCAGCTATGCGACAGCACACAAGGGAGCCTTGACCCGTCACGTTCTGACGCATAGTGGTGAGGATTGTTTGATTTTTTTTTATTTTTATTTAATTTTTCTGATAGAATAGTCTTTTGTCGTCGGTGATAACATAGTGTACATTGTTTACAACAAGATTTCAGACTCCAGGACAAACATTTGATGAATACTCAAACGGCAGACATGAGATATAAAGTATAATTGGATAGATGGGCTATAGCCATTCCCTAGACTGGGCAAAGTACAGCATCCCATGATTTTCCTGGCTGTGTTGATGACTGTCTAAGGTTTTCCTGTCTGCGGCCGGGTACCCAGCGAACCACACTGTGATGCCATACCCCATTATTTTCTCTACTGTGGTTCTGTTGAAGGATACCAGCAGCTTTTGTTCCAGATTGTCTTTCTGGGCCTTCCCTACCACAGGGATTTGTGTCAATTTGATCGTATAACCGGTTGCTGGTTAACTTGTCAGACCTACAAGTAATGGGTCTTGGTCTCAGGTGGAGTTTTTATACTCTCCTATGCTTGCTTAGGTTTTAATTGGTAAACCACATCAGAGTAGACTCTGTTTTATGGCTCATGATATGTTTAGTTCCGATTTTTTTGGTTTGGAAAGCATGCATTCAGAATTTTGTGATTCTTAGATTTTTCTTGGTGGAGGCTGAGAAGTTTGGATTGGCTAAGTCAGCCCCAAGACTGTAAACATAAACTCTATAACTTTCTGATTTCAATGAAGATTATACTAAGTTAATGAACTCCCTGTATGTATTTTTTGTATTTGACATACATGCCCATGTTTTCTTTGTCTTCCAAGATGATAAACCTTACAAGTGCCAGGTGTGTGACTTCCGATGCAGAGACGAGTCTTACCTCTCAAAGCATATGGTCACGCATTCTGGTGAGAGGAACTTCATTTGTGAGGAATGTGGATACATCACCAAGTGGAAACATTACCTCAACATCCACATGAGGAAGCATGCTGGAGACCTCAGGTAGCATCGTTGTGTCTGTGTGCTGCTAAATTACGTTTTTTTCCTCTTTTGTTTTGCGGCTCAAAAATTAAGAAAATTGCCGATGTTAGGCCACCATTGATTTTTAAGACCATTTGAAACACTCCCTCCAAAAGTATAAGAATACAGAAGTTTATATCTGCATTGTTTGTTGTCATGATTGTATTAGTGAAGTGTTTTTTTTTTGTTTCTTTTTGTTTTTTCTTTTTTTACTCTACATCTTCAAGCCCTAAGGTGACGCCTAAACTTCCTCCGCCTTTGGTGTATTTTGGCCCAAAGCTCAAACGCAAGAGGACTGTCATGCCCCTTTGTGAGAAAGTCAAGATCCTTAACATGCTCCGTGACGGGAAGAAGTTTTCAACCGTTGCACGCTGCTACGGATTGAACGAGTCTACAATTCGCTCCATTAAGAAGGAAGAGGCCAACATTCGCCATACAGTGGCTATTAACGACTCACAAACCTTGAAGAGGGTGGCAAATACACGAAATAAGCACATCGTGAGGATGGAGTCTGCATTAGTTATGTGGATAAAACAATGTAGGGAGGATAATATTCCTTTGAATACCAACCTAATGATGGAGAAAGCCAGAGAGCTTTATCAGGAACTGGCCTGTGTGAGTGCAGAACGCGACAAGGATACCGAAAACAACCCTCAACCAGGACCGTCGGCCTCGTCGGAAGAACCCGTCGAATTTCTTGCCAGCAAAGGCTGGTTTGATCGCTTTAGGAAGAGATACCAGCTGAAGAGCGTGTCACCTCATTGGGAATCTGCATCGGCGGACTTTGAAGCGGCCAAGAAGTACCCGGAGACCTTCAAGGCTCTCATTAAAGAGAAAGGCTACAAACCCGAACAAGTTTTCAATATGGACGAGACTGGCCTGTTCTGGAAGAAGTTGCCAACCAGGATGTTTATGAAGGATGAAGGCCCTGGACTGAAAGGGTGGAATGATCGCGTGGTGCTGATAATGTGCGCCAACGCGGCCGGTTTCATGATGAAACCAGCACTCATTTACAAATCTGCAAATCCTCGCTCCCTGAAGAGCAAGAATAAAGACCTACTGCCCGTCTTCTGGATGCATCATTCCAAGGTGATCATTACACAAGCCCTCGTGACCGAGTGGTTCTATGAAAGTTTTATCCCTCAGGTAACGTCGTACCTCGGCGAAAAAGGATTGGATTTCAATATTTGCTTGTTGATGGACAACGTTAGTGGCCACCCACTTGATTTATCTTACAAGGGAGTGCAAATCGAGATCATACCGGCTAATATTCACCCTTTGGATGAGGGTCTTATTAGGACATTCAAGGTTCTTTATACTCAAAACATAATGCAACACATTGTCAATGACCAGGAGAATGATGACAATATTAGCGTTGATGAGCTGTGGAAGAAATTCACCATCGCCACTGCTCTTGAGGTTATTCAAATGTGTCGAGATGATTTAAAACCTGAAACGGTGAATGCATGTTGGAGAAAGCTGTGGCCGGAATGCGTCCATGAGGCTGTGGGTTTTTCTCCTGAAGACATTCAAAAATCGACGGTTGATAAGGCTGTGAAGCTGGCTAAAATTTTAGGCGGGGGTGGTTCATATAACATGTTTCCTGACGACTTGAACGACATCCTCGAGACGCCTTCCGATCCGGTGGCTGACGACGATTTGGCAGACGTCACAACGTCAGCCAATGAGGAAGCAGAAGAGGACGACGATCCTGCTCAGGAGGGCACTGAAGATGAAGGGTTGTCACTTGAAAGGCTGTCGACAATGATAAAAGCAGGAAAGGACCTCCAAGGCATGGCGAACGCCTGGGATCCCTACATGGTCCGGGCATTAAAATTCAAGAACGATATGGACGGGGCAATGCAAAGATACAAGACCCTGCTCACCACCATAAAGAACCAGGGTTTGAAAATACCCAACTCTCAAGACAATTCAACTTCTCTAGAAGACGTGCCCGAATATAAAGAACTTCTTGCGCTACTCCCTCCTGCAGCGCCTGGAGAGCAGGCGTCCTTTGAAGAGCTGTGAATGCTCTTCTTCAAAGTGCAGTACACTACAAATAGTCGTGTTATTTATAATGTACTGCACTGACCATATTTCAACAATATCCTCCGCTCAAGTTTTATTTACTGGTAAGTACCCTGACTCAAATATTACCTGTATTTTCCGTACTGTAAGTCGCAACAGCCATAAGATGTTTGATGAAGAAGGAATAATACACATAAATCACATTGGAGTTTAAGTCGCATTTAGGGGAAAATGTATTTTTATAAAACCCACACAGAGAACAGATATGATTAATATTTAAAGGATGAAAAAAAAATGGAATTGAAGCAACAGGTTGATATGTTTACGTTACGTGCCACTGCTGAAAATCAGCCTGGTATCTTAACATATAAAGTTTTTCCCATAACTATCATCCGTGTCTGAAATAACGTCTGTCCGGCCGCCCGGGGCGTGCATCTTTTACGTTGGGCGTACAACTTACAAAACGTCTCTGCCCGGGTGGCTGACAACTTTTTCGAGAAAAAAATAAAATCTTTCGTTGTTTTTTTTTCCCCCCAAATCAAATGTTTGCTTTATTCCGTTTTCGAAATCTTCGTTCGGTTTGGAAATTTCTGAATTTTGTTTTGTTTGGCAATTTGCATACTCGGCAGCCAATCAAAGGCGTGCATCGAATAAGTTCGTGGTTCTGGACTCTCTCGAGCGTTATCATTTTCTAAAGTAGACGCACAGAGAATACAAGAAAAATGGAGGCGTGTTTAGGAATCAAGCCAAAACCTCAGCCCCAGAAGAAAGATTCAAAAGAAGCTAACAAAATTGATGACGCTAAAAGCGTAAACGTACATTTAAAGCATTTGTAATTATAATCTTTATACAGAGTGAAGTAGAGGCTTGTTGTATTTGTAATTGGATTGCATACATAATATAATCCTTTTTTAATGGGAACGCAAAAGTTTACACAAGATATGTCTTCTGCATGTACTGTAGTAAAGGTGCAGCCAAGCTCATTGGTAAGTCCTTTATCATGTGGTATGGTATTAACCGCAAATGTTTCCAATCAAGCCCATCTCAAGAGGTAAACCTGAGTAATAAACGGCAAATTATAATATTACACTACACATTCAGTCATTTAGGTGTCCAGTGTTTATTTCAATGTTTCTAAATTGTGTATAAAATCCAGTTGTAAATAATTTGAAATTAAAGTGTAATTGTCGAGCTACATCTCATTCAGCAAAAAATAATATTTATAAGCTTCATTCTTCCAATACTTTTGGAGGGAAGTTTTTCCTGCAGTACATAACATTCGGGATAACACACTTTGTCTGGCTGACTTCAGGACCCACCATACTACCTGAATCGCAAGCCGCAACCCAAATGAAGAAAACTGAAAAGTGTTAAGTAGGTGTAAACGGCCCTTAGTTATTTTTATTTCTTAGCATTATATTTGCCGTGGCAAAGGTTGCGACCCACTGAAAACGGGTTCCTGACCCACTTTTGGGCCCCTCCCCTCTAATTGAGAAACACTGCCTTAATGAACATATATGTTTAGATGCAGGGGATAATCCGATTGGAAACTGACTATTGCCAGTATTCCGATTATGTAAAGCCATGTAAACGTGCAGTAGCGTGGGGGCGGCAGTAGCTCAGGAGGTAGAGCGATCGTTTTAGGATTAAGGGATCCCAGTTTGAATCCCGGCTTGTCCGTGTTACATGCCGAAGTGTCCTTGGTTGAGACACTGAACCCCTAATACCCCCAATAAGCAGGTTAGCGCCTTACATGGCTGTACAGATCACGGCCGCTATTGGAAAATGTGAAGCACACGCTTTGGGAAGTCATTGACTTGAAAAGCGCTATAGAAATGCAGATCATTTCAGATTTCAGAATAATACGATTGAAGTCTTGGTGGGACTGTGAATTTTCCCATTGCAATGGTTTGATTATTCATCATTTGTTGATTGTTCATGCATTTAAGTAATCCGTTTGCTCATCTGGGATGTTTTTGCGGGAAAGCACAGTGGGACTTGTAGTAGAGACGAATAACTCTTTTCGCACTCGCTAAAAAAAGCCTTATGGGTTAATTTCTCCGGGATATATCCCTTGAAAAACTTTACCCCACGGTTAAAATTCCACATATGTTTTCTATTCACATGTAGTGTAAGTACATGCTAATGGCAGGCCTCGTACGAGCACAACTTGTAAACAAAGAGGGCGCAGCAATGGAGGTCCCTTTTGGAGCCCAGTAGAAACAAGACCAGTACTTGATTTTGTCAAAAGTTAAATGTAGAAATGGTTCTTATTTACGAAAAATTTATTTAGCCAAAATCCGCTAAGTAGTGTCACACTTTTTTTTTTCTTTGGTGACCTTCATTAGAGCTGACTTGGAGAGAGAGATAATTGAAATACCGTATTTTCTGCACTATAAGGCACACCAGGTTATAAGGCGCTCTCTTGGGATTCAAGAAATGCCAACCATTTCCTAGTTTCTATTTTCTTTTTCGCTGGCAACTGTGTGGACAGCAAAGTAAGGATTTCATTGTGCATGGAACTGTGTTTTTTTACTGTGCAAATGCCAAACACTTTGAATTGAATTTAAAAATAGACTCATCACAGAAACATCACGATCAGTCTGAAACAAGATTTTGGGAAAATATAAAGCCGGGTTACCTCACCAAAGTTGTCTTGTAGCCATCACGTTCAATAATAATACGCAACATGGTCCTCTTCCATCCGTGAGTGAGGTAAATCCAACCGTGTCAAATATTTACACGCTCCAAAACACGAAATAATGCCGACAATTAAAAGAAAATCCGTCGAGAAGCATCTGCATGGATGAGCGTTGCTTGTTGCTAGCTGTCTTTTTAGCCCCATAATTCCTGTTTACAAATATAGACTAGTAAAAAAATGTTTTCTCCAGCCCGTAGAGCAACCTAACTTGTGATTCACATCTTTTTCGACCAATTGCAGGCTTTGTTTTACGCCGTTTTAGCAAGACCCTGTAAATGCTAAAAAGGACCCGCCTCCTTTACCTCAGAATAACTAACAATAGTGACAGATTCAAATGATGATTGACACATTGGTTAGGAAATAAAATGCAGGTGTATATATATCCCAGCATACACCGCGGACTACTTCACCTACTGGGCAAAATCGAGTCGGCGGCTGCTTGCCTTAGTTGCGAGACCCTGGGATTCAATATTAATCCATATGTAAGGCGCACTGTATTATAAGGCGCATGGTCAGCTTTTTAAAAAAAAGAAAGGCTTTTCCTTATAGTGCGGAAAATAGTAATTTGAACCTGCCGAGAGACTGAGAGTGAGACTGAGAGAGAGAGAACAAATGCTTCGACAGGACAAACAGAGCGCTACCCAAACTCTTCTTTCCAAAATTCAGAGAGGAAAAAAACAGGTGTCCAATCAGAATACAGTATGAAAGATTCTGTGATATGAATTGGCCAATCGGCATCGGAGAGCTTGAGTCAAGAGTTGCGGGCCGATCGGCGTGAATCTGCATGTAAACGTGTCCATAGAATGTGGTGTTGACAGATATTGTGTACTGCCTAACGTACTGTATGTTAATTTGTTTTTTCCAGGTACGAGTGCGATCAGTGCCTATATCGTTGTCACCGGTTGGACCAACTCAACAGCCACAAACTACGACATCAGGCCAAATCGCTAATGTGCGAGATCTGCGCCTACGCCTGCAAACGCAAAAGCGAGCTTCGCAATCACATGCTCGTCAAACATTCAGGAGAAGGGGAAAAAGGAACCATATACAAGTGTGAATATTGTGAATATACGACGTGTTTCCGGCAAGCCCTTCAAAACCACGAGAACTGTAAACATACCAAACTTAAACAATACACTTGCGCTCTTTGTCGTTATTCCTCGTTTAGTAGCATAAGTCTGTTCCTGCACAAGAGAAAAGCTCACGGTTATGTGCCTGGTGACAGAACCTGGCTGGAGAATTATGCGGCTAAAGAAAGGGAGAAGAACTCTGGTAGCATGCTCTCTAAATCTCTGATCGGTAAAGTGAGAACCGCAGTGTCCACTGAAGAAACCATTCCGACAGAAGAGCCCAATAGTCCAATCGAAGCTCCATTGGACCTGTTTGTTGGAAAAGCTACAGAAATCTGTGCTGAAGAAGTCATGAGTAAGGAAGGGTCTGTTGAAGCATCATTTCCTAGCCCTCCTGCTGCTAGTCCAGAATACTGTACTCTAGTTTTAACAACATTGAACCCTGAATCTGAAACCTTTGTCCCACTCAACGACGACCTAACTACTTATAGTGAGTTCAACAACTCGAGCGCAGCTAAACATTCGGGGGAAAGCGATAATGATGGTGAAAAGCGCTCTATTGAGTCAGAGACGGAAACTCCAGAAAGTGACGTATTGAAACACAATCAGCAATCCCATCCTCAATATGAAATTTTGGACGGCAGGTTCCGGATGCTTTCAGTCACTCAAGACGTTTACCGCTGCAATCAATGCTCTTACGTCACAAAAAAGGAGCAGACTCTTCAACGCCACTGCCAGTCTTTGTGTCGTAGCAGGGTATGTTATCACAAGTGCTTAGGCTGTGGTGCCCAGTTCAAGCAAAAACGGGGCCTTGATGGCCACCTTGCCAAGAAGTGCCCGAAAAAGTTACCCGATAAACCCGGCGCCCACAGACGAGAGAATCCAACTGCAAGTGTTAATAAAAACCAAGGACTAAAGGTTAAAAAGCGATTATCTGCTTCATCTCCCCACACATGCAGCTACTGTGCTTTCACCACCACCAGGCGTTACCGTTTGGTAGCGCACCAGTCCCTTCACACAGGAACAGGACGCTATTCCTGTAATTCCTGTGACAAAACCTTTGGAGCGGCAACCAAGCTACGGCAGCACAAGCTACGCGTTCACGACAAACGACCCGCCCTGACTTGCTCGTTTTGCGACTTCAAGGGCTACACAGCGGACGACGTTGGCCGACACGTTCGCCGGTGTCACTCGGGGGACTCTCAACACGACTGCGCCGATTGCGAAGCTCGCTTCAGTTCCGATGCCGCTTTGAGAAAGCACCGCAAGCGAGCACACCAGAAACATTTTGCTTGTCCGCGGTGCGACTACGCCTGTAGCAGCGAGACCACGCTGAAAAACCATCAACGGAGTGACCACCCAAGGTCCAAAGACACCAACGACACTTCTAAGGCTCCTCTTATAACACATTCAGACCACCAATGCTGGATTTGCTCTTTTTCTAGCAAAAAAAAGCAACTTCTTGCACAGCACCTTCTGGATGAACATGAAGAAGGCTCCCCCTCGGATAAACCACTCCGGTGCGGAAGCTGCGCATTCTCTTGTCGACACCCGTTGGTGTTGGACCAGCACTTACGCTCGCACGGAGGCAAGAGGATGTACGAGTGCACGGATTGCGAGTACTCGACAGGCAACAAACAGAAAATGACTTGGCATGTTCGAATTCACACGGGAGAAAAGCCTTACAAGTGTGAGCTTTGTGGCTATGCCTGCGTTGATCCTTCAAGGCTAAAGGTAAGTTCAAAGGGACACTGGGGACCAGTGTGGGGTTCGGCCAATATTGGCATTTTTGGATCAATACGGATTATTGGTACTAAGAAGAGGCTGATAACCATTATTTGGACCTAATATTTAATGTAAAAGGTTAAAAATTGGCGTATGAAATTTTTAGTAATGCAAAAAAGAAACACAATATTTGTTCTAATATTAAAATAAAACTTAAATAGCCATCTTAAATATATTACAGTAAATTAATTACGATTTCAACACATCTAACATGACTAATCATTTACTTATAGCAAAAACTAAGCGCAGGAATTAAAATAAAGCTTAGCAACTCTTATAAAGGTTCATAAAGACTTGAATAGCACCCTGATTTTTTCCCCAGCAACCAATAAAAATGTAAATACAACCAACATGACTTAAATTACTTAAATCAAAATATGCATCTAAATTTTAACGGAACTTGCGTATTGAAAAGTGTGGGCACACCTCTTGTAGTACCAGATTGACGAACTAATGTTACGGTAACAGCTAATCAATCGGCCTTCCACTTTAGCGTGCTTTCTCTGTCCTCAATCACAAACACACACGCTTGATTGATGAACTCATGTTACGATAAGAGCTAATATATCAGTCTCCACCTGAACGTGCTTCCTTAATACCTGTTAACTACACTTTTAAGCTCTCTTAATCACACAAACGCTTTTCTACCTCAGACCTTTTAAAATTCATTATCAGCGGTCTTGTTTCACAGGCATGTCAGGACTCCAAAGCCTGCATAGCTGCTGCTGTTTACTCCACTTTAACGTTATTCTTCCTGCTTTGGTGGCTCCACCCTTGGTCGTTTATCCAATTAGAAGGCTCTGGGTGGGTGGCATGTGAGACTGAATCCAGGAGAGAGGGAGAGAAAGGCTTGGCTGTATCTGAGTCCAAATCATCGGACCGTCAAATAAATAAAACTGCCGATAAATTCCCCAAAATTTACGATATACAACATTTATTTGTAGTACTGTTATTGATCATTTTATATTACTATTTGGCCAGATTAAGGGGTTAGGGTTAGTGTCAGTGGTTGTCTACCCCTGTCCTAAGCAATTTCGTTTTATTCTCTGCTTTTTTTCCAAGCTTCATATGAGAGTTCACAAAGACGAGAAAAAGTACCTTTGTCCTCAGTGTGGCTACAAGTGCAAGTGGGCCACTCAGCTCAAGTACCACATGACCAAACATACAGGTAAGACCAAGACATGGCCAAAGAAGTCAGACTCAACTTGAACACAATGATGTCGTTTTGAGGGATACACGCTTCAAAATTTTGGTCCTGGATGAAAATAAGAATTAATTACTGTACACCCTCGGGATACAGTGTCCCCGCCATATGATTTTTTTTTTTAAATTGAGGTGTGAAATGAGGCGTTTTTCGGCTTGTCTTTATGGCATTTTCTCCACTATATGACATCAACTTCAAATTCCATGTGCCTAAAGATTCAAACTTTATGTTGTTTGTACGTATGTCGTTACGCCTGTAAGATGCCTGTTGGCTTTGGTCAACATATCAAATGCTGGTCTTATATTGGTTTGCATCATTTTATGATGATAATGTCAGTGTCTGAAACTCATGCGAAAAAGTTAGCGGACACCAGTGCAGACAACTCTGAAAAGTTGCCGGCCCAGCCATAAAGTTGCCATCCCCATTTTTCACAACTTGAAACACAATAAGACGACTCGTCGCAAAAAAAAAATCATTGTTGCAAAGTATTAAGATTTGATAATCAGAATATATAACAGAAAACACTTTAAAATTAACTTTATTATAAATCTACTTATAACATTCATTGCATGTATATGACATTGCTGTTTTCCATGTGCCATCGGTATGTACCTGTTTTGACTCATCTTCATTCATGCAATGTTTGCGTTGCGTCGTCTGCTAAAAGCCACGTAAACTCCTCTTTCCACTATGCTTTTAATGTACGTTTACAATTTGTAGCGTCATCAATTTTGCTAGCTTCTTTTGAATCTTTCTCCCGGAGCTGAGGTTTTGGCTTGATTCTTCACCACTTATCCATTTTTCTTGTGTTCTCTGTGCATCTAATTTGGAAAATGATATGCAAAAGCACGACCTTATAACGCTCGGGAGAGTCCGGAAGCACAAAGTTATTCGATGCAGGCTTCTGATTGGCTGCAAATTGTCAAACGAACCGAAATTCCGAAATTTCTAAACCGAACAAAGATTTCGAAATTGGAATAAAGCAAACGTTTGATTTGAAAAAATAAAATTAAAATAAAAACGAATTTTTTTATTTTTTTTTCCTCTCTTGAAAAGGTTGTCGGACTTACTGTATTTGTTTGTACCCTATTTTAGTTACAAGTTCTAAGAATTGTCGAGACGCTAAAGGGAGAAACAAAAACATGCTAACCATTAAGACTATGAAAATACTTTAAAAAATCTATAATACAAAAAATCTACAACAGAAATACCACAATTCTTTTTACCAAAGTAATACTATAAAAGCAATATTACAACATAAATATTGGATCAGAAATACTACCAAAAATAATCTAAGATGGAAATACTTGAATACTTCTACAGAAATACCATTGAAATATTATAAAAATACTACAGGAATACAACAAAAATACTACTATGGAATTACTACAAAACTACAAATGTCAGGACCAGAACGGAGACAGGACCCACCCAAGTTTTATTGGAAGAAAGAGAAAGGCCCATGATCCGGTGGTTGCTGGATGCGGGAAGCGGGTCACTCGGAACGCGGAAGTGGATTTTCGGTGGCGAGCGATGGCGGTGTCGGGAACGGAAAACGGGTCAGTAGCCAGGACAGGAGAGCAAAAACGTGGTCAGGGCTGGAAGCGAGTCGCAAGCCAGGAAAGGAGAGTAGACGTGGTCGGGGACAAAAGAGGTTGAAAGCCGGGACGGGAGAGTGGACGTGGTCAGGATCAAAAAACGGGTCAAAGCCGGGGGACAAACGGGAGCAAAAACAGGTGGGAGTCAGGGTCGAAAAAAGGCTTGCCTAGTGTTAACTGAGGTTCGCAGACGGACTGACAAAAGGGGACAGATAGGAGTGGGTTCAAATAGGGACAGGGAGCTAATCAGAGTCCGAGGCAGTTGGCGCTAAAGGAGCGGGCACAGGTGATGCATATCGGTAATCATGACAACAAAAGTAAAACTACAGTAATGCAACAAAAATACTATGAAGATCCGAGTGCAGAAATACTACAATAATGTTTTTGTTTTTTTAAACGCATCTACGGTAATGCTTAAAACGGGGACTTTATATATTATTTTCTACAATTACGAGTGTTTCCAAACCAATTTGATGAAACAAATCTATCTAGAAATAAATATGAACAAGTACCACATGTAGATGTTGGGATAAAAGGGGAAAAAGAAAGAAATTGGCCAAATTTTTGAACCCCCATGCAGCCCCCAATCTCAAATAGTTGCCCTCACCTGGTCTCTACTGTATTAGAAAACCGTGAAATACCCAAAGGACCACTGGCTAAAACAAGTGTCGTTTGGGTATAGAATAGAATAGAATATACCTTTATTGTCATTGTTACAAAATGGGTAAACATTGTGACAACAAAATTGGGCATGGCACTCCAGGTTCACATATTCTCAGTGAGGATAAAAGAAACCAAGAAGATAAAGGAACAGAGAAGATAAGGGTTTTAATAACCGTATTTTATGTGTAGGAGAGAAGCGGCACGCCTGCGACCAATGCGAATACCGCACCAACCGAGCGGATGCCCTCAGTGTCCACCGGACCACGCAGCACTGCGACGTTCGAGCTTACGTCTGCGAGAAATGCGGCAAATCCTTCAAGACCAGCTTCATCCTGAAGACCCACCAACGCCAACATGCGGACCAGTTGCCGTACACTTGCGGGGTCTGTCACAAAGAATTCCGCTGGCCGGCCGGCCTCAGGCACCATTACCTGTCGCACACCGGCCAGCTGGCGTTTGCATGTTCTCACTGTCCCTATCGGGCCAAGCAGAAGTTTCAGGTGGTTAAACATATGCGGAAGCATCACCCGGGGATGTCGGTAGAGAAGGGGGTTGTGAAGGACTTGGATGCTGTCGGTCTTACCCTGAAGGAGGCTATGCAAGGAACGCTGAACAATAAAGAGACAAAGGAGACGCAAGATCTTGATCCTGAACAACACGGGCAAACTGTGAGTTGAAGGCCACCGAAGGTTACAATTTTTGATTTCATTTTTTGATTTCTATTGGAGTCAGAAACGAGTCCTGTTTAAAGCCTCCTGGTATGCATACATGCGCTATGTCAGGGGTCGAGAACCGATGGCTCACAAGCAATGTTCCCTGTAATTTTCCTTACGGGTCTGAGCGTTCACACAAAGTCGGTGAGCAACGCTTGAAACGACAGTGAGCAACGGCAATCCCAAGTGTGGCAACTGAGTCATTATCACACATGGCCAAAACTTGACATCACGTTACATTTTGCGGAGTTTCCGACGATGCGAAATTATTTTTCACTTTTGAATGAATTGACGGCCTACAAACCTCGTTTGTTCTTACAATTCTTTCACAAGATATCCATTTCTTTTTATTTCCTGATATATTTTGTCGCATAATATTAACATTTTGGGGGGCTTATTGAGTCGGTTGTAAGATACAGAACTGTATTTAATCACTTTCTTTAGTGGAGATTGACTTAGTATAATTGGAAATTATTTGAATGCAACACAAACCTTTTCTTCTTTTTCCCTGTTTTTTTTAATTCCTTTAAAAAAAATCTCATTGTGTTTATTTTTTCCTAGCTGTTACCTTTGTCTTTTTATTCTCTATTTACTTTTTTTACTTTGTTTTTTTCTTTTCTTTTCTTTGAATGAATTTTTCCTTCTTTTTTCTCTTCCTTTTGTTTATTTTTTTCTCAGCTTGGTATTTTTGGTATTTTTTCTTTTTTGTTCTATTCCCACTTCCTTTAAGTCATTTTGTGCATAATTTTACATAATATTTGGTCATATAGGGATGAAAGAAGCAAAAACAACCTGAAGAGCCGTTTGGGACCCAAAAGAGCCGGTTCTCTTTAGTGAGCTGAGCCAAAGAAGCCCGTTCTCGAAAAACTCTACCGACTTTACTCAACTTCGTTCGACTTCGAGATTGACTTCAAAATACCGCATTTAGAACACAGGGGAACCCATGTATTTTTACCTTCATGCACTGTAACTTTGACTTAATTTGCTGCTTAATTAGCAATTTCGAGCCCTGATTTTTGTGCGCTGGCTAGATTTTCTTGTGCGCTGTGCAGCTTAGAGGGAACATTGCTCACAAGCAATTTATGGCTCTTTTAATGAGTACATGTGGCTCAGAGATCAAATTCAACTTGGGCAATAATTTACTGTATTACCACATGTGAAGCCAATTTTAGCACAAGGAAATTCGGGGAACACTAAATGGGTATTGGGTATATAGGGCACACTCTTAACTATAGTTTACAGTCAAGGTGTCACACCAACAGACCCTGTTTTGGCTGTACATTGCTTAAGAATCTTTTATATGGACGCTCATTGAACAATGTATGTTCACTGTTGAGACACTTTATACTGAAAACCCACAGAACAAAATGTAAACACCCTCAAACTCCAGCAAAGCACCCAGAGCAATTTCATTGGGTGAGTGTTCCTCACTATGTTCTGCTTACCAGGGCTTTCATGTCATATCACGGTTAAAACCGATTTTCAAAGTCTTCTGCTAAAGTTTCTCCTTTAAAAAAACTGGAGTCAGTCAATAAACATTTTGCGTATATATTTTGACAGAAAACAAATGAACAGTACAGCATTAGAACAACACATTTTGAATGCATAGAATACAATTTGCATATAGCAAAACCATGACGTGCAAATTTGCATGTAGTAGTTTAGAACTTAGCTTTAATTGCGAAGCTTTTAACTATGATGTTTTCGTCAGATATTTTTAAATGCTTAAATAAGGCCATCGTAGTGTCATAGAGATCTGTAATCTTGCATATATAGTTATATGATATTCCCTCGATTTTCATGTTTAATCCGTTCTATAAACAATTAAGTGAATTTACTGCGAAGTAGGAACCAATCATTGTATCTCACATCCGGGATTTTGTATCGCAAAGCACTATGGGACAAGTAATACAGAGACGAATTGACACATTAACCCCGGCTTACTGGCTAAAAGCCTTATGTGTATTGGTTGATTTCTGAGGGACATTTTCATTTAAATTTCTGCTGCAGTTGTTTCCATCCATATACAGTGTAAATCCATGCTTCTGGCAAGCAACGTACGTACACAACTTGTAAACACATGGGACGCAGCAATGGAACAAACAGGCACGGTACTCTGTGGAATTTGGTGAGTGACATGAATGAAATAATGCTTTAAAGGGTCAGTGTGTATTATTTTTTGCCTCCTAGTGGTAGAAAAAAAGATTGGTTAAAATTATAAGCAAAAAATATATTATTTATCACAGGGATCTCCACCGTGGTACTAATAACAGCTGAGGTTGCCGCGGACCTGTCCTAAAAATAGCTCACCAGTGCAGGGGTGTTGTGATTTTTCTTGTAAAAGGATTTTTTTGGGTGGTTAAGATAGATAGATAGATACTTTATTCATCCCCGAAGGGAAATTCACATTAACAGAGTCTATGTAAAGTAGGCTTAAATGTATTTGGTCAAGGTGTGTATTTCTAATCAGTTGATGTCCGTTTTGGCCGTCTCTTAATCTTCCTGTCTTTGTTTAAAGGTGTCGGTACTTTTCCAATGGGGATATCCTTTGTCTTTGTCTCAACATACCAGTACTTTTCCATGTCTTGTGGTTTCAATAAAACGCAGAGGCAGACGGGGGGTGACCCAGAATGATTGAGTGTGGACGAGTCAGTTTCTTGTCCTTTCGCTACTCTCCCCGCTGGAGCTGGTTAAAAACTTAACTAGTCTTTGCCTGATATTTTTCCTACCGTTAGCCAATTTATAGCTCTCCCACACGTCAGTGGTCTGCTTCTTAGATCCTACAGTGTATTTAATCCCGCTTCCAATTATTAATCAGGTAATAACATAGTAACAACATAGTAATCACATGATAATTTGCTATTTTATAAATTCATATCAAACTGGGTTCCCTTTGCGCTAATTATTAACAAAAAGTAGCTCTCAGCTTGAAAAAGGTTGGAGACCCCTGATCTATTAAATAAAAGTGCATTTTTAATACTCGTGGGTGGAGACATTTTTATCTATTTTCCATATCTCAAAGAAGGATCTTACCTAATATTTGGTAATCTTGCTGCTATGAGTTATTGAAAAAAATTGAGCAAAAAATGAGAATGAAAATAGTGCAATTTGTTTTCGCTTAAGTAGGCATAGTTTGCATTTTTCCTTGAGCTTTTTATGCCCGTTATTAATTGCGCTACACAAAAGAGCGACATCTAGTGGTCAAAATATACACACTGTCCTTTTAGGCTTAACATTTTCACAATGTTTCAATATATTTTTCTGTCTGTATACAAAAACATATGCAATGGAGTTGGTTTTGTTCCTCTAATGTACAAAAAAGGTTTCAAAATGGATCATGTACAATAAAAAAGTGAAATGCGCGCTCGTCTTGGGATCAAGAGGTCGCAGGTTCGATTCCCGGCTCCACCGTGTTATATGTCAAAATGTCCTTGGGCAAGACACTGAACCCCTAATGGCCCCATTAAGCAGGTAGGCGCCTTGCATGGCTGACTCCCTAGTGGTGTGTGTGTGAATGGGTAAGTGTGAAGCACATTGTAAAGCGCTTTGGGAGGTCTTCATTGACTTGAAATGCGCTATATAAATGCTGACCATTTAAATGCGAACTTTTGGAACAAGGCTGGCTTGTTAATGGAATAATTAGTAAGGCAGTTAATCACGAGATACAATATTTGCAGGGTTGGGTAGGGTTACTTTAACTTGATTACTTTCAATTACTTTTAGATTACTCCAATACCCAATATGCTAATAAAAGACAAAATAAACTAAATATGAATAAAATGACTAAATTATGTGCAGGCTTGGGGAGTAACGGAATACATGGAACGGCAAAAATGATGTTGGCAAGCTGTTTGGATTTATTTTCATTTGGTTTCTGTCGCAACTTATGTTAGTTTTGCCGGAGATCAAAGCCAGGAGAGAAAGCTTACCACGTTTTGTGAGTCATCATTTTATTCATATTTAGTTTCTTTTGTCTTTTATTAGCATATTTGGTATTGGAGTAATCCAAAAGTAATTGAAAGTAATCCAGTTAAAGTAACCCTACCCAACCCTGAATATTTGTTAGGATGTTCTGTTCCTGAGAACCGGTTTCAGTTGTTCATGAGAGTTTGGAAACACTGATATTCACAAAAAGGGATGCAGGAGGGATGGGTGTCCCATCTCTTGAAAGCAGATGAATGTGACGATACCCTGCAAGAGAAATGAAGTTTTTAGCTGAATGTTTGAAAAAAAAAAACTTATTTCTTTTTCAAAAAAACGCCACTCACCCGTTTGGATGCACGAGAACGGCAGCGTGTATTGTCCGATGAAGTCGTTTTTGGACGTCTTGTCGTAATCCTCCACTTCGAAGCGGACTAGGGCCAGCTCGGGAGTATTGACGACAAAATTCAAAGTCTGGTTCCATACGGGATTAAATCCTGCAGGGAAATACATCTTTTTGGTTTTCTTGTTTGGCAATTCAGACCATCACAACTGTGTTGTACCGTTGTTGTTGATGTGGCTGGTCTCCTCCTTAGCCTGGTCCAGTGGTACTCCGTAAACCTCCACCCTGACCAAAGGGTCCACTATGGAGCCCTCTTTTTGGTTCACCTTGGGTAGCTGCTGCCCACTTATCACCTGAATGACGATACAAAGCCGATGGAAAGTCTCATAACCGGGTACTGTAATCGCCCGTTTATCGAGGTTAATGTGGACCAGAACCCAAAACATTGACGAATGTCAAAAATTTAGGTGTCTTATCTGACCCTGATCTTTTCTTTCGAACACACGTTAAGAATATTATTAGAACAGCTTTCCATTTAAAATTCGCCCTATGCTGTCTCAGTCGGATGCGGAGATTATAATTCACGCGTTTGTTACCTCCCGTCTCGATGACTTTAATACACTACTCTCCGGTCTCCCAAAGTCCAAAATCAAGAGCCTTCAGCTGGTACAAAATGCTGCAGCGAGGCTTTTAACTAGGACAAGAAAGTTGAATCACATGACCCCGATTTTGGCTAACCTGCATTGGCTCTCTCTTAGCTTAAGATGTGATTTTAAGGTTCAGTTGGTCTTATACAAAATCATGCATGGACTTGCTCCCTCATATCTTTCAGATTTAATTTCCCCCTATGTTCCGGTCGGAGCCTTCGCTCTGAAAATACTGATCTACTAGTGATCCCAAGAGCCAAGAAGAAATCCACCGGTTGGAGAGCATTCTCCATTTGGGCCCCGGTGCTGTGGAATGCTCTTTCCCCTGAGATTCGATCTGCAACCTCAGTGGAAATGTTTAAATCTAAGCTTAAAACACACTTCTACTCCATAACATATGAATAGCCTATATTTTATGTTGATAATATGTGTATTATTTGCCCTCATGTAGGTTTTAGATCAGGGGATGGTGTCACAATAGTCTGTGGTTTGCCATAGTCTGTGGTCTGTGCAGCCCTTTGAGACTCTTTGTGATTAAGTGCGTCACAAATAAACATGACTTGATTCAACCCTTTGCGAAGTAGTGCCAAGCCAGTATTAGGTATTGACTTTAGTGTAATAATTCCCTCTGATTTACCATTCTCAAGCCAGAATTCTCTGCTATCTCCAAGTTCTGAGTTTACGAGGACCTCATGTACAGTATTTTCTCTACAGATGGTTGATATGAATCTTTCCTCTTTTGGGTGTTCAAATAGATATTAACCTGGATTGACAAACGCATGGGTTTGAATCCCGGCAGCTCTTGGGGTTTCTCCGGGTTGAACGTCGAATGACTGTCCCTCAAGAAGCTCGGTTTGAGCACGTAACCGGATCGAGCGTTCTGTCTAAACAACCCGTCGTTGAGGTCCATCTCCAGACCTGCTGTCTGGAAGTTCAGAGCCACTAATGGGAAAGGGAAAGATAATTATGGTTTAGGAGTGAGCACAATTGAAACCGAGATTGTGTCCTCACCTATCTGGCATCCCACGTTCCACAAATCCTGAGGGTTATAGTTTGAAGAGTCAGTTCTGAGACCACTGGGGTAAACCCTGCTCAGCTGTTTAACGTTATGTCGCACAAAGTCCGTTCCTGTAGAAAAGTAAGCCAGTTGTTGCGCACGGATAACCAAAACACGGCTTAATGATGTGCCGTTACCCGCTTCCTTGGCGAGCCTCTTGGCTTTGGACTCAGAAAAAGAAGACATCTCGTTGCTTTTGACGTGTGAAGGACTGCCTTTGAAACCACGGAAGTGGACGCTCTTGCAATAAACCACCAGGTCAGAAAGCTCTCGGGACAGTTTGGACTTGGGTTTCTGAGCCTAATGAGGTGCGATTCGCAAAGTTAGACAATCGCCTGGCAAACGGGACGGCAAACAGTCTCAGAATAACAGTCGCTTCTACCTTCTCGTGTTGGTTTTCAGCTTTGAGGTCTTCTGCACCTTGGCCATTGCACATCTCTTCCTCGTCACTAGCCTCATCTGTAATCGTCCCATCTATGGACCCTTGAGCACCACATATTTTCTTGGCTTTTAGCAAAACCTTTTTTTTGAGGTCCTGGATCGAGAGGAGAAAACCATGTGTGAATAGTTTGTAGTAGAGGTCGATCGATCATCAGATTTTTGTTCTTTAAGTAATATGGTATCAATAGTAATAAAACATTATCTGCCAAATTATATAGCAGTTAGTCATTTCTGGGATCCCCCGAAAAACATCCGAAATATAGATCAGAGCTACAAAAAAACTGTGTAATCCCAAAAATGTTTAGCTTTTGATACACTGAACAAATTTAAAGTCGAACAACCACAAAAAATCCCTAAAAACGCAAAATCGTAAGATAAAAAATAAGTCTTCAGTGCTATAAATAAATGATCTCTCATCTCATTAGCTGCACCGCTTATCCTAAGTAGGGTCGCGGGGGTGCTGGAGCCCATCCCAGCAATCATCGGGCAGTGGGCAGGGGACACCCTGAACTCGTTGCCAGCCAAAATAAATAAACAAATGATAAAATGCAAAAAAAAAAAACAGTTACAATTCTATTAACGAATTAAGATATAGATTCTCTGAAAAACTTGCATAAAAAATCAATTCAAATGAGTAAAACAAAATGCAAAATATCAGCCTTGAATGCACTTCTTCCATTTATTAAAATGAGTACAAATTTGGCTATTTTTTCTGCTTTTTATACATATAATACATTCTTTTTTTGTCTTCGGTATTGAACTCCATTATTACCCAACACCTATAAAGCCCTTTCAGTGTTTGTTGGTGAAAGGAATGAGTGGACAGGTGTTGTAAACGATAGTGGGATGTTTAGACGTGTTCTAAGGGATGGGCATGGCATCCGTATGATGCGGCAGGGGTAAACCAGCGAAAGCTGTTGTGCCCTGCTGTTGAACAGAAGAGTGTGTTGTGACATGGCCGCTTTCTGGGGCCCCTTTTCATCTGGAGGTACGAAAGCATGACCGACTGGGGTGCCGAGGTGCTTAACTTGTTTGGGTGTTTGGGCATTTGGGTTGGCCATGGTCCCAAAAATGTTTGTGTTTTTTGCTATTTTTTTCCCTTTTTTATTTTCTCTGTTATTGTATGTGTTTGTCTTGCTGTTGGTCACCCCTCTTGAGGGGTGTGACCAAGGTATATAGATATAGATGGATAGTGTTTGTAAAAGTGCATGAACGTGCATTGATGAAGCAGAATGGCAGAATTCATGTCGGTTTATAGCAACCCATTGATATAAAAATATATATCATAGATAGACAAAGCTCAAAATAGCACAAAATTTGTGTTACCAGCAAGATGGCGACTATTTTAGTCATCAGTTAAGAAAAACACGTTATTTTGATAGGTGTTGGAATTCCTCCTTTGTAGGTACAGTGGAACCTCGGTTCTCGACCATAATCCGTTCCAGAACCCTGTTCGAAAACCGATTTGTTCGATCACCGAAATCATTTTTCCCATTCAAAATAATGTCAATCGTTTTAATCCGTTCCAACACCTTGAATGTTTAGCTTGAATGTTTAACGTAAACACAAAGCTAACCCAGGCTAAATGTACGTCCGCGTTATCGTAATCTTCTGTACAAAAGATTACGCTAATATGAACGTGTAAAAATAAAAAAATCAGGTCGTTTACAAGTCATTTAGCACCCGGGTCTCCACAACAAGTGGTGAGCGGTTCATTGGAAAGGGAGCTCCGTTCTAACACCCTCAATGTTGGGCTCCGTTCCAACACCCTCAATGTTTACCTTGAATGTTTAACGTAAACTTAAAGCTAACCCAGGCTAATCGCATGTTCGCGTTATCGTAATCGTCCGTACGAAAGCATACGCTAACATGAACGTATAAAAATAAAAAAAAGGATAAAGAAAAGAATTATGAATAGGATTTCTTACCATTGTGGTGGTCAGCAGCAGGTGCATGCTGTATTTCCTAGCAAGATCAGACACTCGCACACCTCCTTCATATTTTGCTATTATTTGTTTCTTAAATGCAATAGTTGTACGCACTACTTTTCTTTTTTCACCTGTAGCAACTTTGCTGCTTGCACTGACTTTCTTTGGAGGCATAAATAGGGGCTAAAACACTTCGTACACCTATATTAAAAGCGAAAGCAAAACGAAGCTTGTCCGCACGCAATAACTACACCCGTACGCCGCTCAGCATCCCACCCTAGCGTACGCACTCACGCATTACCGGCGTGCCAACTCCAATTTTTTTTGACCGAACAGCGAAGCAAGAATTTCTCGAAATTTTGGGTCGGAATCAGATTTGTTCGAACTGAGAGGCGTTCGAAAACCGAGGTTTCTACTGTACTGGAAAAATGTACAAATTGGGCTTGAGGGTGCTTGAATTTGGCCATGAAAAAGTGTACGAACTCTGAATATAATAGACTTCAACCAACCTGCGGTGAGGGTAGAAACTGCGGGTCGATATGTCCGTCTAGTACGTTACTGAGCAAGGTGTCACCCAAAATGGTGCTGAGATGGCGGGCCATCACGGTCTGCTGCTCCACACCGCAGTGATTCTCCAGGGACAAGATAACCGGGAAGTCCGAAGTCTATCGAAAGGCAGAGGCGGACATTTAACACAGCCGGTGTTATGCCGAGAAATGCATCCCTGCCGAGATTTGCATCCCCTCGCTACTATCACTACTTACCTCGTTTTATCTCACTTTCAGGGTTGGGTAGGGTTACTTTAACTGGATTACTTTCAATGACTTTTGGATGACTCCAATACCAAATATGCTAATAAAAGACAAAAGAAACTAAATAGGAATCAAATGATGACTCACAACACGTGGTAAGCTTTCTCTCCTGGCTTTGATCTCTTGGATCTCCGGCAAAACCAGGGTTGGGTAGGGTTACTTTTAACTGGATTACTTTCAATTACTTTTGGATTACTCCAATACCAAATATGCTAATAAAAGACAAAAGAATAAAATGATGACTCACAGCACGTGGTAAGCTTTCTCTCCTGGCTTTGATCTCCGGCAAAACCAGGGTTGGGTAGGGTTACTTTTAACTGGATTACTTTCAATTACTTTTGGATGACTCCAATACCAAATATGCTAATAAAAGACAAAAGAAAGTAAATATGAATAAAATGTTGACTCACAACATGTGGTAAGCTTTCTTTCCTGGCTTTGATCTCTTTGATCTCCGGCAAAACCAGGGTTGGGTAGGGTTACTTTAACTGGATTACTTTCAATGACTTTTGGATGACTCCAATACCAAATATGCTAATAAAAGACAAAAGAAACTAAATATGAATCAAATGATGACTCACAACACGCGGTAAGCTTTCTCTCCTGGCTTTGATCTCCGGCAAAACGAACATCAAATGTGACAGAAACAAAATGAAAATAAATCCAAACAGCTTGCCAACATCCTTTTTGCCGTTCCATGTGTTCCGTTACTCCCCAAGCCTGCACAAAATTTACTCATTTTATTCCTATTTCGTTTCTTTTGTCTTTTATTAGCATATTTGGTATTGGAGTAATCCAAAAGGAATTGAAAGTAATTAAGTTAAAGTAACCCCACCCAACCCTGGGTGTGCATTACTGATCGATTAAATCCCCAACAAGTGAAAGACTAAGTGGTCGCCATTACATTCCCGAAAAGTGATATAAAAGTGAGATAAAACGAGGTAAAAGTGGTTATAGTAGCTAGGGGATGCATTTCTCGGCATAACACCGGAACTTTTCCAGGCCGGGCCATATTTTGGGGACCCACCGCAAAGGCGTATTCTTTCAGTGTTTGGATGATGTCCTTGAAAAAGATCTTGGACGTGAGCGTGTGGCCGTGATAAACCACGGGCTCCCCGTCGTTTCCATCCCAGCAGTCCACTTCTACGCAACGACAACCTCTTTTAAGGGCCCTGTGTGTTTTTGCAAGAGTTAGAAAGGGAAATTTGAAAAGGAAGTGAGAGAAATGAGCTTTGGTTTTGGGCAAGTAGAGGAGACACTGTTTTCACGTTACGGTCTAGAACGCAGGTGTCAAACAGGCCGCGAAGGCCCGCGGAGGGATCTAATCCGGCCCGCGAGATCACGCTCAGGGAAGCGCAAGAGAAAAATGAGCTGCAGGTTGAAATAGGTCCACTTGATGTTGCCAAAGCCAGGCTGTGTCTCACTAATGCTGTACTTGTATTTCTCTCTCTCTCGCGCGCGCTTTTTGCTTTTTCTCTCTTTCGCTTTTTTCTCTCTATTGCTCTCGCTTTATGCTCTCTCTCTGTCCCGCTTTTTGCTCTCTCTCTCTCACTTTCCCCCCTCTCACTCTCTCTCTCTCTCTCTTTCCCCTTTCGCTCTCTTCTCTCTCTCGCTCTCGATTGCTATTCGATTTCTCTCTCTCTCTCGCTTTTCTCTCTCTTGCGCTCGCTTTATGCTCTCTTTCTCTCGCTTTTTGCTCTCTCTCTCTCTCTCTCTCTCTCTCACTTTTCCCTCTCTCTCTTGCTTTCCCCTCTCGCTGTCTACTCTCTCTCTCAATTGCTATTCGCTTTCTCTCTCTCTCGCTTTTTGCTCTCTCTCTCACTTTCCCCTTTCTCGATTTCACCTCTCGCTCTCTCTCAATCTCGATTGTTATTTGCTTTCTCTCTCTCTCGCTTTTCTCTCTCTCTTGTGCTCGCTTTATGTTCTCTCTCTCACTTTTTGCTCTCTCTCTCGCTTTCCCCTCTCTCTCTCTCTCGTTTTCCCCTCTCTCTCTCTCTCTTCTTTCACTCTCGATTGCTATTCGCTTTCTCTCTCTCTCGCTTTTCTCTCTCTCTTGCGCTCGCTTTATGCTCTACCTCTTTCACTCGCTCTGGCTTTTTGCTCTCTTTCTTTCGCTCTCACTTTTCACTCTCTCTTTCTTCTCTCTCTCTTGCTTTTTGCTCTTTCTCTCTCTCTCGCACTTTTTGCTCTCTCTCTCGCTCGCTTTCCCCTCTCTCTTGCTTCCCCCTTCTCTCTTTTTCTCTCTCGCTCTCTCTCTCTCTTTCTCTCGCTTTCTTGTTCTGGCTTTTCGCTCTCTTTCTTTCTCGCTTTTCTCTCTCTCATGCTTCTCTCTCTCATTTTTTGCTCTCTCTCTCTCTCTCTCATACTTTTTGCTCTCTCTCTCTCGCTCTCTCTCGCTTTCCCCTCTTGCTCTCTGCTCTCTCTCTCTTGCATTCCCCTTCTCTCTTCCTCTCTCTCTCTCTCTCTCTCTCTCTCATTTTCACCTTCTCTTTTTTTCTCTAATCCACTAGTCTAGCCCCCGAGAGAATGTTTGTTCTATCTTGTGGCCCCTGAGTTAAAATTAGTTTGACACCCCTGGTCTAGATTATGATGTTTTTTGGCCCCTCCCTGTGAATTATCTCCCACTATATGACATTAACGACAATTTTACGTGCCCAAAATCTTCTAATCAAACTTTGTGGTGTTTCTGCGTATGACAGGTTACTTCTGAGAGATGCCTGTTGGCTAATGGTCAACATCTTAGGACGTCCTGGGGCATCGATGAAGCAGAATGGCAGAATTCATGTCAGTTTATAGCAGCCCATTGACCCCAAAAAATAGTAGATCATAGATTGCCAAAGCTCAAAATAGCACAAAATCCGTAAAATCACAGCATCATGAAAATGACAGTACAGATTACTGCAGGGGTGTCAAACTCATTTTAACTCGGGGGGCCACACGATAGAACAAACAATCTGTCGGGGGCCGGACGAGTAGATTCAAGAGAAAGAAAAAGAGAGATAAAGAAATTAGAGAAAGAGGGAGGTAAAAGGAGAGAGGGCGGGACAAAGAAAGAAAAAGAGAGGGAGAGAGCGTGAGAAACAAAAGATAAAAAGTCGTGAGAGATGGGGGAAAAGAAAGGGAGAGGAAGAAAGAAATCCAAAGAGAAATGGAAAGACAGAAGGAGAGAAAGGAGAAAAAGCACGAAGGGTATGAAGAGAGAAAGAGAAAAAAAAGGAAAAAAGGAAGTTAGAGCAAAAGAGGTTAAAAGACAGAGAGAAAGAGACAAGGAGCAACAAAGGAAGAGAAAAAGAGAGGCACTGAGAGTGAAAGAGACAGAGTGGGAGAAAAGGGGAGAGAGAGAAAGCAAAAAGCGAGCAAGAGAGAGAGAAAGAGCAAATAGCAAGAGAGAGAGAGAGAGAAAGAGCAAAAAGCAAGAGAGAAAGATCAAAAAGCAAGAGAGAGAGAGAAAGAGCCAAAAGCAAGAGAGAGAGAGAGAAAGAGCAACAAGCAAGAGAGAGAGAGAAAAAAAGCAAGAGATAGAGAGAAAAAGAGCAAAAATCAAGAGAGAGAGAGAAAGAGCAAAAAGCAAGAGAGAGAGAGAGAGAAGGGACAAAAAGCGAGAGAGAGAAGAAATAGAGATAGCGTGAAAAGTGAGAACAAAAGAGAGAGAGAGCAAAAAGCCAGAGAGAGTAAGAGATAGAGAATAAAGCGAGCGGAAGAGAGAGAAACAAGCGCGAGAGAAAGAAAGGGAATAGTAATCAAGAGCGAGAGAGAGAAAAGAGCGAGAGGGGAAAACGAGAAAGGGGAAAATGAGAGAGAGAGCAAAAAGCGAGCGGGATAAAGAGAGAGAGAGAGAGCATAAAGTACAGTGTTTTTGTTCAAGGCACCTTTCTTTGGCAACATCAAGTTGACCTATTTCAACCTGCAGCTTGTTTTTCTCTTGCACTTCTCTGAGTGTGGTCTCCTGGGCCGGATTCAATCCCTTAGCGGGCCTGATCTGGCCCGCGGGCCGCCTGTGTGACACCTGTGGATTACTGAAATGTCACAGCCCCAGTGGTGGTCTGGTGTATCTTCAATAATGACCCTAAACTGATGTTTTTTCTTCACTATCTCAGGGTGGAGCATGGAGCATTTAGATCTTACTGGATGTAGGCCTCCAGGCTGCTCATGCCTCGTAACTGGTCCTCCATCAGGTAGGTGTTGTGCGAGGAGGAGATGAAATAGTGGGTGAGTGGCTGGCTCATGTCCTGATAAAGACCAAGACGGTCCGCTTTGAAAATGGAGGCTTCCGGGGAGCACAGGTATCTTTGGAAGCCGTCGAAGGACATGCTGTTCTGGATCTTGCCTGCACAAAAAGAGAGACTGTCTGTCAATATTATCCATCTGTTATCTGCACCGCTTATCCTCAGTAGGGTTGCGGGGGTGCTGGAGCCCATCCCAGCCATCTTTGGGCAGTGGGCAGGGGACACTCTGAACCGGTTGCCAGCCAATCGCAGGGCACACAGGGACAGACAACTCGCTCGCCCATTCACACCCAGGGACAATTTGAACCGGCCAATTAACCTGACATGCATGTTTCTGCAATGTGGGAGGAAAACGGAGTGCGCGGAGGAAACCCACGCATGCACGGGGAGAACATGCAAACTCCGCACAGGAAGGCTGATAGCTGGATTTGATCCAGTGACCTCAGAACTGTGCCGCGGATGTGCAAACCACTCATCTGCCGTGCCTTTATATATATATATATATATATAGAGAGAGAGAGAGAGGAGAACATGCAAACTCCACTCAGGAAGGTTTGATCCCATGACCTCAGAACTGTGCCACACACGCGCCAACCCAGTCAATATCATATACTGTATTATTTTCTTGATTTTTAAATACTACTACTACAGTAATACTACAATACAAAACTACTATTACAAAAATGTTGCAACAATATTACTGTAGAAATACTAGAAAATAAAGGTAAAGTAATACTATACATATACTACAGATATACTACAAAGATTCTACCATAAAAATACAACTGTAAAATTACCACCAAAAATATTTAAAGAAACTACAGTAAATACTACCAAAATAGAATTACTGAATTACTAGAAATATATTACAAAAATACAGAAATATTATGACGCGGTCCCCAAAAAGAATATCACAAGTCAAAGGTGCAAAATTCAGCAGCACGTGTGATAATGGATCTGGGTGGGAGGTATCAAATCACATTGGTATTTGAATCGCTTCATTTACTAGTTTTTAGCAGTTTTATTGCCTAAATTTTAATTTTTATTTTTAGTCATTTGAATAATGTAGGCATAGTCTGCCCATTTCTCTTCCAACCCAACACAGAAGTGATCATGCATGCTTTTACTGACTCTAGTTTGGATCATTGTAATGCCCTGCTCTCTGGACTCCCCTAAAATCCGCTGCTTTGGTTCCTTATGTGTTTCTGGATTGATTTTGAGGTGCTTTTTCTTATTTTTAGGATTTCCATTGATATCAGAGCTAGAGCTCTTGTTGGTGATAGGAATGAGTGGAGAGGTGTTGTGAAAGGATAGTGGGATGTTTGGACGCGTTCTAAGAGATGGGCAGGGAATCCGTATGATACGGCAGGGGTAAACCAGCGAAAGAACATGAAGTCCGCCATTCGTCCGAACCTTTTCCCGACGGTTTATGGCGCTCCATCAGCTCCCTGGCATGCTCGGCACTGCCTTCCCCCTCTTGCTGCTCCACGTTCAGAAAGCTCTCCAGTTCCTCCAGCATTAACGTCTCTCCATCTCCAGAGTAGTCCTGGAACACTCTCCACACTTCGTCCCTCTGGGTCAACATCTTGTAGAAGAGGACGAACTGCTCCAGTTCCAGTGATCCGCTCTGCGATTGGTCAGCCATCTGGAAATCGAACGGTAGATGGAGTACCGTATTTTTCGCACTATAAGGCGCACCTAAAAGCCTTTATTTTTTCAAAAACTGACCATGCGCCTTATAATACAGTGCGCCTTATATATGGATCAATATTAAGTCGCAAGGTCTCGCAACAAAGGCAAGCAGCCGCCGACTAGATTTTTCCTCGTAGGCGATGTGGTCCGCAATGCATGCTGGGATACATATGCCGGTGTTTCATTTCCCAGCCAATGTGTCAATCATCATGTGAATCGATCACTATTGGCTAAAGTTATTCGGAGGTAAAGGGGGCGGATCCTTTTGATCATTTACAGGCTGGCATAGGCTAAAGGGGCAAAACAAAGCCTGCAATTGGCCGAAAAAGATGAATGTGAATAGCAAGTTCGGTTGTCTACGGCATAGAGCAAACATGTTTTACCATTCTGTATTTGTAAATATTTTACTCTCCTTGATTTACTACACTCACGGATATAAGAGGACCATGGTTGCACATTATTATTGAACGCAACGACTTCGGTGAGCTACTCCGGCTATATATTTTCCCAGTATCTTGTTTCAGAATGATCTCGATGTTTGTGATGGGTCTTTTTTAAAATTAAACTCAATTCCAAGTGTTTATTGTCATATGCACAGTAAAGTTGCGAGCGAAAAAGAAAATAGAAACTAAGGAATGGTTGGCATTTCTTGAATCCCAAGACTTTAACCTTCCGAATGATATTTGGAACGATGCATTTGAGTGACATCGTACGGACACTGTTTCTGTGTATGTCTGAGACACGTATTTGCTTCTTTGCAGGCTTTCAGAATGTTAAGGGGGTAATAAGTTGGACTGAACTATCTGACTGTTTTGTCCACGTTTCCATTGTAGCGCCCTATAATCCGGTGCGCCTTGTGTATGGAAAATATAGGACCAAAAACTATTTTTTGGGGGTGCGCCCTATAACCCGGTGCGCCCTATAGTGCGGAAAATACGGTACTTTTTTTGGAAGAGTAATTCTGAACGCGTCATACCGTGAAGAGATAGAGCGCGTGTTCTTCGTTCATCTCCACGTTCATCATCTTCAGCAGCGTCCGCACTTCTCTGAAGTTCATTTTCCCGTCTTTGTTTTTGTCAGCTCTGTGAAACCAGTCCTGGATCCATCTGAGAGGACGGTCAAGGAACTTTGATCATGTTTAAAAGTAGAGGGCACTTTTGCCGAAAAGGGCCGCCTAGAATGGAATGCATGGTTGCGGCCGCGCTCCGTTATCCCCATTTGACTATTGCTGAGATTAGGGGTCTCCACCAGGTTGCCCCTGAGGACAGCTGCCAAAACCAGCTCACCAGTGCTGGGTCATTGTGATTTTTTTAACACCACTTCCTACTTTTCTGTAGTTTTTTCCTTCTTTCTTTCTCTCATGTTTCCTTTTCTCAATTGTTCTTCTCTCTTTTTCTGTCTTTTTTAGTTTTATGGCTTTCTCTTTCTCTAGTTCTGTCTCTTTGTCATTCTCCCTTTTATACCTCTTTCCCTTTCTTTCTTTCTCCTTTACACCTCTCTGTCTCTCTTTTGTTCTCCCTTTCTCTATCTCCCTCTCATTCTCCCTTTTCTCTCTCTATTACTTTCTTCCTCTTGTTTTCTCTCTCTTCCTCTTTCTTTCTCTCCCTCTCATTCTCCCTTCTCTCTCATTCTTTATTCTTTCTTGATCTTTTTTCCTCTCTTCTTCACATTCTCTCTCTTCCTTTCTCCCTTTCTTTGTCCCTTTCTTTTCCTGTCTCTCTCATCCTTTTCTCTCTCATTCTCTATTTCTCTCGTCCTCTTGTTTTCTCTCTTTGCCCCCTCTCTCTGTGTCCTTTCTCTCTCTCTCTCTCTCTCATCCTTTTCTCTCTCATTCTTTCTTTCTCTATTCCTCTTGTTTTCTCTCTTTGCCCTCTCTCTGTGTCTTTTCTCTCTTCCTCTCTCTCACTTGCTCTTTCTTTCTCTCTCTTTCTCTTTTACTCTCTCTCTGTCGCTCTTTTTCCCATCTCTCTTACTATCCCTTTTTTTCTTTCTCTGTCTCTCATTCGCTCGCTCTTTCCCTTTCTTTTTCACTCTCAGTAGCTCTTTTTCTCATCTTACCATCTTTTTTCTCTCTCTCTCACTTTCTTCTTCCAATAATTAACCTGGTAAGAATGTAGTAATTAGTACACGATAAGTTGTTATTTTAGAAATCCAAATTAAATTAGGTGCCTTTTGCGCTAATAGGTAACAAAACGTAGCTTGAAAATGGTTGGAGACCCCTAGTTTAGAGCATAGACTAGCAAAACGCATTTGTTTTCGTTTTGGACTGCTGAAGTGTACCTTGAACTGAACTGCACTGTTTCGCCCGCAATCCACTATCCCCAGTTGACTATTGAGGAGAGCAGGGTCTGAAAGAGCAATTTAGTATCATGTGTGATGGCTTTTCTATTCTTTCACTCTCAAATAAACAACACCCACAAGGCTGCACTCCATTATCCCCGATTGAGTATTGCTGCGAGCTGGGGCTAGTTGGCTAATTTCTAGCAGTTCTAGTTGGCATTAAATCGCGGTAAAGGAGTGAGAACCGGATCTCCTCACCTTTAAAAAGAAATGCTAAGGATACTGATCCAGTTTCTGTTTTTCGTCCATCGTTTGAGCTCTGTGAATGAGTTTGCGGAATCCTCGTATCCAGGCCTGAGATTCCCCCGGGGACTCTGCCACGAGGTCCAGGTTTCCCTGACGACCGTGAAACACCAAGGTGAAACAGAGGTCGGCCGGGAACTCGTCTCTGATGCTCTGCAAGACCTCCGAGTGGTGACCCTCGCGCACCGCCTCCACCTCGGTGACCGAAACTAGAAAGGGGTTGCAAAAAATGTTCCCTGTCATTTTCCTTACGGGTGTGAGCGTTCACACAAAGTCGGTGAGCAGCGCTTGAAACAACAGTGAGCAACCATAATCCCAAGTGTGGCAACTAAATCATTTAAACATGTCCAAAACTTCACATCATTTTTCTAGCAATACAAAAGTAATTTAGCTTTTGAATGAATTGACTATTGTACAATGGCCTACAAACGTCATTTGTTTTTACAATTCTTTCACAAGATATCCATTTCTTTTTATTTCCTGATATATTTTGTCGCACAATATTAACATTTTTGGGGGCTTATTGAGTCGGTTGTAAGATACAGAACTGTACTTAATCACATTTTTTAGTGGAAGTACAATATTGGCAACAAGATTTACTTGATATAATTGGAAATTATTTGAATGTAACACAAACTTTTTCTTATTTTTTCCGTGTTTTTTTCTACTTTTTTTTTTAATTCCTTTAAAAAAAATCTCATTGTGTTTATTTTTTCCGAGCGGTTACTTTTTTCTTTTTGTTCTCTATTTACTTTTTTCCTACGTTTCTTTCTTTTCTTTTTTTTCTGGCTTTTTTCCTAAATTTTTTCTTTTTTTTCTTTTCCTTTTGTTTCTTTTTTTCTCAGCTTTTCACTACTTTTTCATGTTGGTATTTTTTTCTTTTTTTTTTTCCATTCCCCCATTTCTTTAGGTCATTTTGTGCATCATTTTACATAATATTTGGTCATGTTGGGATTAAAGAAGCAAAAACTACCCGAAGAGCCGTTGAGGACCCGAAAGAGCCGGTTCCTTTTAGTGAGCCGGGCCGAAGAAGCCGGTTCTCGACAAACTCTACTAACTTTACTCAACTTCGTTCGACTTCGACTCGACTTCAAAATACCGCATTTAGGACACAACGTCAGGGGAACCCGTGTATTTTGACCTTCATGCACTGTAACTTTGACTTGAGTCGCTTCTTAATTAGTAATTTTGAGCCCCCATTTTTGTGCGCTGGCTAGATTTTCTTGTGCGCCGAGAATGTGCGAGCAGTGCGCGATTGCAGCTTAGAGGGAACACCGGTCGCAAGGATTAACAGTCGATTGGATATGGAAAGGCGTTGGGAACTTACAGGTGGTGTGGCCTTTTCCCACCCATCCGGATTTGTACAAGATACTCAGACCGTCCTCCAGGAGTCGGAAATGTCTCTGCTTTTTCCACGTACGGGACTTGACTTTCCTCAAAGTCGACCCTGCCATCATGATCCCGATGTCAGGGTCCTCCTGAAGACCTGGAGGGCCAGAATTTGTCACTATTGTGCCATTCTCAGGGACTCACGTGGACTCGGTACTCACGAGGACCTCGTGACTCCATCTTGTCAGCCCTCAAATCATGCCAATGGAAAGTGACTGCTGAAACAGAGCAAAAGTCATTAGATAATTCCAGGAACTGGAAAACTGTTTTGTTATAAAACCTCATTTTAAACCAGACTTAGCTTTTCATCAAAAGCAAATACAGTTTTATTGTTTTTACAGTGTGGCATAAGATGATTTTAGGCCCCACTTTACAGCATTTCCCCCTCCATACCACATCAACAACAGATTATTTTGTGTGCCCAAAAACGTGTGTGTATTTGTTGTTCCTTCTCTAAGATGCTTGTCTGCTATTGGTCGACGTCATATACTATGCTGGTCTGCTATTGGTTTGCGTCATGACATTATGTAAAGGCTGATATGCAATTGGCTGAACTACCTCCCACAATGCCTTTCTCCACGTTCAGTTCGGAATCTTGTGTGTTTTGAATAGGATAACTGGATTACAATAACTGTGTTTTTCCGTCATGTATTTAGTCGCTTTTTGTCCCAAAACTCTCAGTGATGCTAATGGGAGATGCAAAAACAATGAAATGTGAAATGATTTGCATTTCTATAGCGCTTTTCAAGTCAATGACTTCCCAAAGCGATTTACAGGGTGCTTCACATTTCCCAATAGCGGCCTTGTATTGCAGCCATGTAAGACGCTAACCTGCTTATTGGGGGTATTAGGGGTTCAGTGTCTTACCCAAGGACACTTCGACATGTAACACGGACAGGCCGGGATTCAAACTGGGATCCCTTGTTCCCAAGACGAGCGCCCTACCTCCTGAGCTACTGCCGCCCCCAACTTGAAACATGACAACCATGGAAAGGAAGGTTGCATTTATCAAGAAATACCAAGAAAGCACACGAATAGATTCTCTAGTTAAGAAATACAGTCGAACCAAAAAAATATATGGATTATTTTTTTTAAATAAGAAGATAGCATGAAATCATCTAGGGCAGTGATTTTCAACCACTGTGCCGCGGCCCACTAGTGTGCCATGAGAAATTATCCAATGTCACTTTTTAAAATTTTAAGTTTAATGAAACATTTATGAATAATTTCCTGCAAATATTATGTCATTGTCAAGTGTCTGTGCTGTAGAAACTGAGGGGTTATAAATTATATTGTAATTAAACATACTGTTCAGTGTCATTTTGGTCAGTGGTGTGCTGCAAAATTTTTCCAATGTAAAAAAAACGTGCCCTGGCTCAAAAAACGTTGAAAAACATTGATCTAGGGGCATGACAATACTTGCCAGTGAAAGGAATCAGCGCTAAATTGAATATGCTCTCTTCCCCCCCTGCATCCACCTGCTGCTCCACTTGACCAGCTCAAGTCAGGTCACACCAAGATAAATAAAACGTCATATGCATGTACATAACTTATGATTAGTGACTCCCAGACATGGGACCAAGTCACACATGTGCAAGTCTCAAGTAAGTCTCAAGTCTTCACCTTCAAGTCCCAAGTAAGTCCCAAGTATTTTTTTCTTGGGCAAGTCATGTCACAAGTCAAGTCCCGAGTCTTAGATTGCCAAGTCCAAGTCAAGTCACAAGTCATAAAAACAGCGACTCGAGTCGACTCGAGTCCAAGTCACTAAGTCTCAAGTCCCCATGTGACTCCTACACCCTATTTTCTTATTTTAATATTTTTATCTGGAGAAGCGGTGGGTTGGAGCCTATAAGGCAATTACCGTATTTTCCGCTCTATAAGGCGCACCCAAAAGCCTTTATTTTTTTCAAAAGCTGACCATGTGCCTAATAATACAGTGCGCCTTATATATGGATCAATATTAAGTCGCAAAGTCTTGCAACTAAGGCAAGCAGCCGCTGACTAGATTTTCCCCCGAAGGCGAAGTCGTTCGCGGTGTATGCTGGGATTTATATACCGGCGTTTCATTTCCTAACCAATGTGTCAATCATCATTTGAATCGGTCACTATTGGCTAAAGTTATTCGGAGGTAAAGAGGGCGGATCCTTTTTATCATTTACAAGCTCGCATAGGCTAAAGGGGCGAAACAAAGCCTGCAATTGGCCGAAAAAGATGAATGTGAATCACACGTTGGGTTGCACTACGGCATAGAGAAAACATTTTTTACTATTCTGTATTTGTAAATCTTTTACTCTCCTGGATTTACTACACTCACCATGGTTACGTATCACTATTGAACGTGATGGCTGCAAGAGAACTTAGGTGAGCTATGCGGCTTTATATTTTCCCGGTATCTTGTTTTAGAACGATCTTGATGTTTCTGTGATGAGTCTATTTTGAAACTCAATTCAATTCAAAGTATTTATTGTCATATGCACAGTAAAGAACCCCGTTTCCCTGCACAATAAAATTCTTACTTTGCTGTCCACACAGTTGCCAGTGAAAAAGAAAATAGAAACTAAGTAATGGTTGGCATTTCTTGAATCCCAAGACTTTAACCTTCTGAATGATATTTGGAACGATGCATTTGAGTGACATCGTTGGGACACCGCATCCGCACGTGTCTACGACACGTATTTGCTTCTTTGCAAGCTTTGGGAATGTTAAGGGGGTAATAAGTTGGACTGAACTATCTGACTGTTTTGTCAACGTTCCCATTGTAGCGCCTTATAATCCGGTGCGCCTTATGTATGGAAAATATAGGACCAAAAACTATTTTTTGGGGGTGCGCCCTATAACCCGGTGCACCTTATAGTGCGGAAAATACGGTACATAGCGATCCCTACCTCAGAATGCATTCATGTTGTATCCCGGAGGTCTACTCTACTGCTTCCTCCTCTTCCCTGCTAAAAGAGGACGATACCCTTCGGAAAGAATGTTTTTTTCCTGAGTGCACGCCCTAAGGTATCACTTCCTCTGAACTCTGTCCTGAAACAACAGAGATTGAACTGCCCTTTGTATAGCACAAAAACACTCCCACTCCTCAATTACAACCCTCTTGAACAGAAGTCTTTGTCCCCTGGTTGCTTAAACAAATTTCTTGCTAGGTTTTAATGGCAGAGCTCAATTTCTGCCCCTCGACACTCTTCTTTGTGATGTTGTTGTCCGGATTGTGCAGCAGTCACGAGCAAATAAGATCACAAGTGTTTTATTTTTAGGGAGGGAGAAGCATTTAAGTGACAGCTTTCTGGAGGCGAACTGAATCATGGTGAAGCCCTCGGGGAAGTAGTCTGACCGATGCAAAGTCACCCAGATGTCTCGCCAGACAGGATTAAAGACTTTGCCCGGGAAACAATCGCGTTCTGTTTCATGTTTTCTCGTAATTCTGCCAAGTTTGGTGACATTTCTTTGATTTGTAACTGTCCTGTTGGCTTGTAATTTGGACATTTGGGGTCCAACCTCTGTAACACTGTAACACATTGTTTATTAGAGTGAATGGGACCAGAACCCCAGCAGTATGCCAAAATCTGTGAAGTATCTGTGTATTATTTGTTATTGCAACATCGGTTGCAGCCGGGTCATTCTGGAAGGGGGATGACCTCATGTGCGGTCCCTTCTCAAGGTTTCTTTATTTTCCTCATGTTGAGGTTTTGGAGTTTTTCCTTGCCCTCATGTAGGTTTTAGATCAGGGGATGGTGTCATAATAGTCTGTAGTTTGCAATAGTCTGTGGTCTGTGCAGCCTTTTGAGACTCTTAGTGATTAAGGGCTATTCAAATAAACATGACTAGTCTTGACTGAAGTTTTGAGGTTTTCCTCGCCCTCATGTAGGTTTTAGATCAGGGGATGGTGTCATAATAGTCTGTTGTTTGCAGTAGTATGTGGTCTGTGCAGCCCTTTGAGACTCCTACTGATTAAGGACTACACAAATAAACATGACTAGACTTGACTGAGGTTTTGAGTTTTTCCTTGCCCTCGTGTAGGTTGTAGATCAGGGGATGGTGTCATAATAGTCTGTTGTTTGCAGTAGTATGTGGTCTGTGCAGCCCTTTGAGACTCCTACTGGTTAAGGACTATACAAATAAACATGACTAGACTTGACTGAGGTTTTGAGTTTTTCCTTGCCCTCATGTAGGTTTTAGATCAGGGGATGATGTCATAATAGTCTGTGGTTTGCAATAGTCTGTGGTCTGTGCTGCCCTTTGAGACTCCTTGTGTGTTGACAAGTAGCCAAGCCGCACCCCCACTTTCATCATGCGCTCTGCCGGCCCCCGCACACAGCAATAGTTGACTGAGGATAATGGATTCCAGCCGCACAGGTGCTGTTCATTCTAGGTGGAAAGAATGAAAGAAAAAGCTGCGATGCATGACTAATGTGCTTTCTTGACCTCTACTCTCAGTAGTAGTCAACTGGGGATAATGGAGAATATGAATTACCTTTATTATCATTGTAGTTCTACAATGATGTTACGGTTCCACTCCAGTTGGCAAAAAATAAACAATAGAAAGACTGAGAGTAAACAAACAAAAAAAACAATATATAAAATGTGTAAATGTGTTTACTTCTTGTATGAGTAAGTACCGTGCATTTCATTTAAGGTGGGCCACTACTGCACGCCTACCAACAAAAAAAAATTCTGGGTTCTGTAGTAATTGGAGTCAGAGATAATTGATCGTGGCTGCATGTGTGCAGTTCATTTTAAGTGCAAATAAGAGCCAAAAAAAGAGCTGTCAAGCGCAGCAAATTTGCTCTTTGCCGGCCCTGCTTGCAGCAATCGGCATTCAGGGATAATAGATCACGGCTGCACAAGTGCAGTTTAAATTTGGTGGGCAGAATGGCAAAAAATAGCTGTCAGACCCAGCAATAAAAGGGCCATTATTCCTGAAAAAAGTTTGTTCTGTCGGTTCCCCCCTCACAGCAATATGGGATTGAAGATTTTGCATCACAGCTACACCAGTGCAGTTCACTTTTTGGAAGACAGAATGGCAAAAAATAGCCCCGAACCCAACAAAAAAGGGCCTTCAGGCCCGATAAAAGTATGTCCTGTCGGTCCCCCCTCACAACAGTATGCGATTGAGGATAATGCATCACAGCCGCACGAGTAAAGTTCACTTTTTGGTTGACAGAATAGCAAAAAAATAGCCCCCAGACCCAACATAAAAGGGCCTTCAGACCTGATAAAAGTATGTTCTGTCGTTCCCCCTCACAACAATATGGGATTGAGGATAATGCATCACGGCCGCACGAGTGCAGTTCACTTTTTGGTAGACAGAATAGCAAAAAATAGCCTTCAGACCCAACAAGAAAGGGCCTTTTGGACTGATAAACTCATGTTCTGTCTCTCACAGCAATATGGGATTGAGGGTAATAGATTGCAGGCACACAAGTGCAGTTCACTTTTTGGTGAACATGACAAAAACAAGCTGCTACACCCGACAAAAATATGCCTTTCGTGCAGCTGGGAGAGATCATTTACCGGCAAAGCTTCTCTTTTTACTTTCATTTTCACTCTGTTTTAGTTTAGCAGTCAAACCCTTCAGTAAAATAGTGCAAACCAAAGACAGAGCATCTGAGAATGGCCAGAACAATCATGACTGTATTGAAAAGCTCATGAAAACAATCTCCATATCATGGCTACATTTTTCTGTGTTTTCTAATTGTATATCACAAGAGGCGGAAAATTTTTGGAGTCAACCAACCAATCACTGCCGCAGACCGTAAATCAGAACCAGACGCTATAAACATCTGATGTCATCTTGCCCAACCCCCCATTTATTTACTAGATATATAAAAACATGCACACACATATACTATGACGATAAAGACAACCTATGGTTACAAAGGAATAGATTTGGACCGACCTTCTCCTGAGACGATCCAGACCTCCAGATGTGGTCGACCTACAGCGGTCTACCCCGTGAAAGGTCTTTCCTCCTGGGGGTCTGCGGGGGGATGGGCTTGATGCATTGTTGTGGGCAGCCTGGAAGATAATCCTGGGAATGACACGGATGCTCTGAGAGGTCCAGGGAAAGTGGAAGCGTTGGGAGTGTCCGAGGAGGAATCGGTCCTGGACAAGGAGACCACGACGGGCTCCTTGCACGCCTCCTCCTCTTGAATGTTCCTTCCTTTAGCGGCCCCTCCCTCTTTCCCTCTGCGGCTTTTTTCTCCTTTCGCTGCGTTTGTGGGCATCGCTTGCCAAATGTTCTCAGTGGCAGCAGTTCGTAGATTCACAAAGGAGGGTGTCACATTTTACTTTAGTAGACACTCAAAACAGATAAGCAGATAAACAAACAAATAATCAAATATCAGGGTTGGTACGGGTGCTTGAAATCCGTGAAAAGGCTTGATTTTTGATATTGTATATACATCATAGGTGCTGAAAATAGCACAAATTATGTGCCAGTAACAGGATCGCCACTTTATTTTAGTTATCAAAGAAAAAAAAATCAACAAAAAACAAAATGTTCTTTGGTTTGGCGCTAGATTTCTTCCTTTGAAGGTGCTGGAAAAATTGGAGTATTGGCTTTAAGAGTGTTTGAATGGTGCATGAATTTGGCCATGAAAAATGTGTACAAACCAGTGAAATATACACACATATATATATATATATATGGCTTTGCTATGCCTATCCGACCACTGGGGCCCCTGATCCACTGCTTGGAGATACGGGTGTAATAATAACTTTTGTTTTATTGAAATTCCTGCTGAAATATGTGTTTAGTTTTTGGTAAGTGTCCTGCAATGATAAGTCCAACAGTGCCATCTGCTGGTATGGGGTGGGGTTTGGTTTTGGCATCTGACATGTGACCGGGAGGCGGGGTTTGTCGGCAGTCTACAGAGAGAGCTGCCAACGGTAAGACACATCTTTTGGTGTTCCACAAAAGAAGTTCATTTTAAACATTATAACCCCAGCTGACGAATCTCTCAACATGCACAGTAATGTGATTGATATTGTCAAGCTGTTTAGATTTATTTTCGTTTTGTTTCTGTTTTACTAAAATGTAATTCCCCTTGTAGAGATCAAAGAGATCAAAGCCAGCAGAAAAGCCAATGTTGTAACTCATTCGTTTGCAGATAAATTGTACCCGTTTTTATACTCATTATTGTTTTTATTTTTATTTTCTCATATACATTAAAAAGGATGATGTTGGTTAAAATTCAGACTAAAGAAAAATATGTTGAATTCATTGTAAACGTTAAAAATCTATTATACGATCTCTTGTTAAAAGTATCTTGTTAAAATGGATGTAGAAATGTATTGTGATATTCTAAAAACGATTTTATGTCAATTGAAAAGAAAGCTCTTTGATATGCTTTGTTGGACAGTCTTCAGAGAGAACTGCTACTGAGATCAAAGAGATCAAAGCCAGCAGAAAAGCTAATGTTGTGACTCATTCATTTGCAGTAACTGTAATTAAAAACCTCATCATCCAGTCCAGCGTGAATGTGAATCTTTGGTGGGACAAGTACACTGCGGTTACATATATGGCTTTGCTATGCCTATCCGACCACTGGGGCCCCTGATCCACTGCTTGGAGATATTTTGGCTTAGATTAAGGAAGGAGGGTCTAAATACGGCAGCTGGCAGATCATTATACAGTGTCGACCTATTATACATGAAGTATATCAGCTTTTAATATAAATGGATATTTTCGTATTGAATTCTAAATAAATAAATGAATTGTCCGTTATCGGTTCGATTACTATCGTCCTGAAAACTACCATGCATGTGATGTTAAGTCGTGTTTATTTTTAGAGCCGGGTAAATAAGAACAAACAATGTTTCATCCAAATATTGTTTTTATTTTATTTGTATTTTTTTTTTTAAGAAACTCAGAATTTTAGATCATATTTGTAAAACATGCTTACGAATGCTGCTGGTAAAATAAGAATACTTAAAACTATGTATTTCTTTTTTTTTCTTGTTCTGTTAAGTGAAATACTTCATTATAAATGCTTTTATTTGGAAATCAATATTTTTTTTGTGAAATCCGGAAATAAAAAAACAAAATTGCTGCTTTTAATTCAGCCAAAGTTCTCTCCTTTTCCCCAAAGGAATAGCGTGAAGCTTCCATTATCCTGAAAATGCATTTGAAGGCGAGAGTGTGATCTCACAGAAGCTGTTCATAAGTATATATCATATATTCATATAGTCCTAATATTTTCAATGCAAACTACAAGTTCAAACTAATACCAGGAAGTTCAAGCGAAAAAACGTTCACTTCTCCCCCATGTCAAGAAACCAAGAGACCAAGGTGCAAGCGGAAAACTGAAGTTGCGGTTTCCTGTTGACCTATACAACACCTCAAAAAAGGTATTAGAATCTTGTTTCGAAATGTCATATACTGTTGCTAATATTGTCCGATTTAAGACTTGTATTGCGGTGGTCTCCTGAACACATTCTGCCAATAAAATGCAGTTTATCCAGCCTCTTAATTTACCAACAGGACAAGATCAAAATCCACTACCCTTCTTCACTAGCCAAGATGGCGGCATGCATGGGTGCAGCGGCTAATGGCTCTCCAGCTCCCTGGTGTGTCATGTCTAACCTCGTTCCATACAATATTTCACAGCGTTTATATCAATGACAATAAAGACAGATTATATTCTAAAATAAGGAGAGAAGACATCAATGGATTTTAAACTTCCAACGAGGACCTGGAGAGACACTTTCAGATAAGAGAATTCCATCCCTGTATTAAAGCCCTCCCCAGAGCCTCCTCTAAGGTTACAAAAACAGATGAGCCCTAAGGGGTGTGGAGGTCTAAGAATAACGATGTGATTGACCAATAGCGACAATGATTTTTTATTCAAAACACAACAGTGTGCAATATTACTCAAAATAAGGAACTGGCATCCTATAAAATCTTCACATTGTCCAACATTACTTCTTCACCTAGGGCCGGATTTTGATTTTTTGGTACCATAACAAATTGAATCAACCTTTCAAACGTGAATTTTATATTTCTTTGGGTTGTGTCTGTGCGGTATTAAAAATATTTTGATGATCTGAAACCTTTGAGTGATAAAAATGCAAAAATAATAATAATAACAATAATCAGGAAGGGGACAAATACTATTTCATGGTACTGTACAACTCTTTTATAGCTCAGCTGGTTTAGAGTTTACATTCTAATTGGTGGATTTATGAATTACGTTTTCCAAAGGAGCCACAAGAGGGCGCTGCCAAGTTGTACAGTTATTTTAAAATGGTTACAGTATTATACACCTATTAAATGTCAGGACCAGAACGGAAACAGGACCCAATTGCGTCACGTTTCTCACAAGTTTTATTGAAAGAAGAGAAGGGTTGCGGGCAGCACGGCGGCACAGTGGTACAGTTCTGAGGTCGTGGGAACCTCCTGCGTGGGTTCAAATCCAGCTCTTACTGTGCGGAGTTTGTATGTTCTCCCTGTGCTTGCGTGGGTTTCCTTGGGCACTGCGGTTTCCTCCCACATTCCAAAGACATGCATTTCAGGTGAATTGGCCAAATTGTCCCTAGGTGTGACTGAGCGAGTGAGTTGTCTGTCCCCGTGTGCCCTGCGATTGGCTGGCAACCAGTTCAGGGTGTCCCCTGCCCACTGCCCGATGATTGCTGGGATGGGCTCCAGCACCCCTGCGACCCTACTGAGGATAAGCGGTGCAGCTAATGAGATAATGAGAAAGGTTGCGCCCACGATCCGGCGATTGCTGGATGCAGGAAGCAGGTCGCTCTGAACGCGGAAGTGGATCTGCCGTGGCGAGCGATGGCGGTGTCGGGAACTGAAAAACGGGTCAGTAGCCGGGACAGGATAGCAAAAACGGGGTCGGGGTTGGAAACGAGTCGTAAGCCAGGAAAGGAGAGCAGACGTGGTCGGGTCAGGGACAAAAAGAGGTCGAAAGCCGGGACGGGAGAGTCGACGTAGTCAGGATAAAAAACAGGTCGTAGCCGGGGAACAGACAGAAGCAAAAAAACAGGTGGGAGTCCGGGTCGAACAAGGCTTGCCTAGTGTTAACAGAGGTTCGCAGACGGACTGACAAAAGGCGACAGAGAGGAGTGGGTTTGATAAGGACAGGGAGCCAATCAGAGTCCGAGGCAGTTGGCGCCAAAAGAGCGGGCACAGGTGATTCACATCAGTAATCATGACATTAAATTCTTGATTTATGTTTAGCAGACTTTATATATATTACGCAAACTCCTGTTTGCTGAAAAACGTCATAAGTAAATAGGTGAAGCTGACTAAATTTGCCGCCATTTCCTGCCTGCAGTCCGGCTAATGGACTGCAGTATGGAGCTAATGCTCGTAAAAGGGAATTTGGCAAGAAGAACTTCTACTTAAGAACAGCTTCTGTGAGAGCACACTCTCGCTTTCAAATGCGTTCGTCAGGATAATGGAAGCTTTAAGGCAGGGCTGTCAAACATGCGGCCCGGGGGCCAGATCAGGCCCGTTAAGGGATTGAATCCGGCCCGTGAGACAACGCTCAGAGAAGCGAAAGAGAAAAACGAGCTGCAGGTCTAAATATGTCCACTTGATGTTGCCAAAACCAGGTGCGTCTCACAAAGACGGTGTACTTGAATCTATTTTTTTTCTCTCTTTCTCTCTCTCGCTCTCTCTTTTCCTCCCTTTTTCTCTCACTCTGTGTCTCTCTCTCTTTCACTTTCTGTGTCTCTTTTTCTTTGTTTCTCTTTGTCTCTTTCTCTCTCTGTGTCTTTTTACCTTCTTTTGCTCTCTATTCCATTTTTCCTTTTCTCTCTTTCGCTCTCTCCTGCTTTCCCCTTCTCTCCTTCTCCCATTCTCTTTCTCTCCCTCTCTTTTCTCTCCTTCCCTCGTTCTCTCTTTCTATTTATCTTTGGATATCATTCTTTCTCTCTCTTTCTTTCCCCCTCTCTCACTATTTGTCTTTATATCTTTTTTGTTTCTCACATTCTCTCTCCCTCTCTCTTCTCTCTCTTTCTCCCTTTCTCTCTTTCATTGTCCCACCCTCTCTCTTTTTCTCTCCTTCACTTTGTTTTATTTCTTTCTCTCTTTTTCTTTCTCCCTTTTTGTTTCTCTCTAATATTCTAGTCCGGCCCCCGAAAGAATGTTTGTTCTATCGTGTGGCCCCCGAGGTAAAATGAGTTTGACACCCCTGCTTTAAGGTATCCTCTTGGGGAAAAGGAGAGAACTTTGGCTGACTTAAAAGCAGCAATTTTGTTTTATTTATCATTTCCGGATTTTACAAAAAAAAAAAAAAAAATTCAAAATAAAAGCATATATAATGAAGTATTTAACTTGCAGAACAGGGAAAAATAAGAAATACGTAGTTTTAAGTATTCTTATTTTACCAGAAAAATACTTTTACAAATATGATCTAAAATTCTGAATTTCTTTAAAAAAATACAAATAAAGTAAAACAATATTTGGACTAAACATTGTTCTGATTTACCCGGCTCTAAAAATAAACATGACTTAACATCACATGCATGGTAGTTATCAGGACGTCACAGATGTAGATAAAAAATACCCAATAACTAGTCACTTGACGCCATGCTATAATATTCAATTGGTTGACACTATTTGTTAGTAAGATTCGAATAGTTTATATTCCTCCCTAGAATTTATTTGGATTTTCGATAGTAACACAATTTGGTTGTGTCTCCTCTCTACCTCTTCATGATATGTGTGAGACACTGGAGAACTTGCCCATAATCAGCTGACCCTACTATTGAGAAAGATTCTCAGTGTTTATGTTCCTTTCTAGAATATACTGTATTTTATTTTTGGTAGAAGTAGTTGCACAACTTGGTTGTGTCTCCTCTCTACCTCTTTTTAATATGTGTGAGGCACTGGAGAGCTTGGCCGTAATCAGCTGACCCTACTACAGTACAGTGGAACCTCGGTTTTCGAACGCCTCTCAGTTCGGACAAATCGGTGTTCGACCAAAAATTTCGAGAAATTCTTGCTTCGCTGTTCGGTCAAAAAATCGGAGTTGATACGCCGGTAATGCGTGAGTGCGTACGCTAGGGTGCCATGCTGAGCGGCGTACGGGTGTTTTAGCCCCTTATTATGCCTCCGAAGAAAGTCAGTGCAAGCAGCAAAGTTGCTACAGGTGAAAAAAAGAAAAGTAGTGCGTACAACTATTGCATTTAAGAAATAAATAATAGCAAAATATGAAGGAGGTGTGCGAGTGTCTGATCTTGCTAGGGAATACATCATGGCTAAATCTATGATCAGTACGATACTAAAGAATAAGGAGGCTGTGAAATCTAGTGATTTGGCTAAGGGAGTGAGTGCTATAAGCGAGCAACGGCCGTCCACCTGCGCCTTCTGCTGACCACCACAAAGGTAAGAAATCCTATCCATAATTATTTTCTTTATCCTTTTTTTTATTTTTACACGTTCGTTAGCGTAATCTTTCGTACGGAAGATTACGATAACGCGAACGTACGATTAGCTTGATGTTTACGTTAAACATTCAAGGTAAACATTGAGGGTGTTGGAACGGAGCCCCCTTTCCAATGAACCTCTCACCAATTGTTGTGGAGACCCGGGTGCTAAATGACTTGTAAACGAACTGATGTTTTTATTTTTACACGTTCATGCTAGCGTAATCTTTCGTACGGAAGATTACAATAACGCGAACGTACGATTAGCCTTGGTTAGCTTTATGTTTACGTTGAACATTCAAGGTAAATATTCAGGGTGTTGGAACGGATTAAAACGATTTACATTATTTTTAATGGGAAAAACGATTTCGGTGATCGAACAAAATCGGTTTTCGAACAGGGTTCTGGAACGGATTATGGTCGAGTGACCCAAACAACCACCAGGTGGCACTTCTGAGCAGGGTTAAGCACATTTTTTAACTGTACTGTATGCACAGTGTATATAGCTGTAGCCTCATATATTATTCCACAGAGGGCTTACCTAAACAAATTGAGTACAGAGACTTACAATTACTCAGACTTGTAATTAATTGATTGGCTGCATTTTGAGGATTTAATGATCTAATTGGATAGTTGTTTAAAAAAACAAGATGTTGCTAAGGTTACTCAATACTTGACTACCTATTTTCTTTTACTCAAGCTATTTTCTGGATGACTACTTTTTACTTCTACCGAAGTCATATTATTCTGAAGTAAAAGTACTTTTACTTACTTACTCAAAAATTGCCCAAAAATAGATAAACATCTTAACACACATTCTAAATGTGAGCAACAACGTGCAATGTCGGTATTAATGACAGTTCTGTCTCTAAGATGCCTTTCGATTGGTCGGCATCAAATCAAATGCTGGTCAGCTATTGGCTAATGTCACAGCATAGTGAAAATACGAATATCCTATTGGCGGAACTCTCTCCCGCAATGCCTATCTCATCTTTATATTAGTTTACAAATGAATACATGTCGGGAAAAATGACAAATGTAGTAAACAAAAAAAGACAATGCGTGCTTTTGTTGTCTTTTTTTCCTTTTTTACGTCAACATAAATTTCAAACTCTTGAAGATGCTCGATTTGTGTCAAGGTATCATGAAAACGTCGATATGCGTTTGTCTGAACTACTTCTCACAATGCCTTTCTCTCTCTCATTCATCTCAAAATCTCATGTTATTTGTAGTCTTTTCGTGTTGGCGATTTAATACTGGATTTTTTTTCTACTCTAATTATTGGCTATGAGTCCCAAGGCTTGCAGTGATGCGAGCGGGAGAAACAAAAAACATGATGACCAGGGAAACAAAGCCCCCTATGGTCAAGACATATAGAGAGCACACAAATGTCTACTCTCAATAAGTTGCATAATATTAAGAACTAATATTAAGAACAAAGAGGAAATTAAAGCAAGGAAATATTTTACGGGGATTTAGATCTCGAGGGGTGTGACCTGGGTAGATAGATAGATTAGTGTATGATGTCATAATAGTCTGTAGTTTGCAATCGATTCTTTGTGATTAAAGGCCAAACAAATAAACAACAGCAACTGAAGCCGAGCTAGCATGAAGTGATAAAGTTAAAACTTATATAAACTCTATGTTGGCAGAATTACTCAAATAAAAACAAGCATTAAGGTAAATAAATTTCCCAAGCGGGAGAGCTCTTTCCTGTGGCCCGCCCCCGTGTGTCCAGTTAACTTTATTCACACAGGAAACAAAAAAATACACCGGAAATGCGACTTCAAAATAAAAGAGTGCAAGACTGATAAACGTACAAAAGATGCAATTAGACTGATTATTGAAACGTTACCTTATGTGTGTGTGTGTGTGTGTGTGTGTGAAAGATTGTTTTTATATTTAGGAATATAAAAACAAGTTATATTCACACCGTGAATTCTGAGAAATGTTACAACCAAAACGACCAACCTATTAGAGGACAAAATTGAAGAGTTTAAACAAACGTTTATTCGTCCAAAATAAACAATCCTGTTGTTCTAACGGTGCCTATATGTTACGTACTAGAAATTCCGTAACCAACAAAAAGAGATGAAAAAAACTCTGAAAGGCAGGCAGTCGTTGACGTGCTAACGTGGACATTTGATAGGACATCATGAGTTACAGTATTTACAGTTTTCAGTACAAAACAGTTACATTTGATTCCAACCCAACAAAAGCTTTTGGAAATAGCCCAAATTCAGGTGGCCAAAAATCAACCAATATTTACGGTGCCCCAAATATAACAAAAATACAAGGACAAGATATTTTCAGGCCACAAAGTAGCTCTGACGCCATATTGAACTGTTCTGTAATTGTGTATTCATGTAACCTCCACGTTTTCTCACTTGGGGACCTGCAGATTCTAAGGTGGGATACTCTGGGATTTTCCCAGTTTCTCCTCGATTCTTCATCCAAGCACAGATGTTTTTGAGAGTATCCCCAGGTAAATCTTCAAAATTGTAAGCGTAGAATTGAACAGGATCAAATCAAAATGGAGCCCTTTACCCAGCAGAGTCCTAGCACCGCATTTCGGAATAGCGCAAGCGACTTTAGCGAATGTGTCACTGCGGGGCCAATGGGATGCCCCTGGCGTCCGTCACTTGGCCCTCCTGGAGGTTCTTCACCAGCTGGGCCAGCCAACGCTTGGTGGTGGTGTCGTCCTTTAGGACCTGGGCGAAGGTGCTGTCTTTCAGCTGGTCGGGCAGACACTGCCGTAGAGCTTCTCTGGCCCTGAACACAAATGATGATGTTAGAGCTCCTCCTAATGGATGGCAACAGCCATCTTCAATGACTGTATACCGTAAATTCCGGACTATAAGCCGCTACTTTTTTCCCAAACCTTCAACCCTGCGGCTTATTCAGTGATGCGGCCAATTTATGTCATTTTTCTAACAGGCGCCAGCGGCGCTCGAGTACAAAAGGTAAGATTTAGACCGGTGGAATATATGCGCCGAGGAAGACTGCAACTTCTTAGCTTGTGCACAAATTAAATTAGCGTAGACGTATCCTCATCATGCAAATTGCTAAAAGAAAGGCACATGACGTAGCTTTCAAACTAAAAGCAAACGAGCAGTCCGATAAGGAAGGAAACAGAGCTACTGCACGTAAACTTCACTTGACTAGCGTGATTTTGAATAAGGGAGCGTGGGACCACGTTTATATGACAAAGCCTCTTTCCCATACTGGGGAAGACGACTTTAGTAACGTCAGTTATAAGGAGGAAGATGAGGACGGTTTACCGTGGTTTCTACAAATACAGTATGTTTTTTTTAACAGACCTGTTTGCTGTGTCGCGAGCGTGTTGCTAGTAGCGTTTTGCTACCCTTCACAGGCACGGTTTGGGATGAAAGTTATATTATAATTAAAGCTTTGAAAACTCTCTCGGTGTACCGTCTTTCTTTGTAAATATGTGTAACCGATGTATAATATGTATTTGCACCTGTATATTTTTGTAATGTGTTTATTTGAGACACTTATTCTGATATGTTTTGCAAATTAAAAAAGAGGGGCGGAGCAAACGCGGGCTGACGGGAAGTGGGGTAAAGGTGAGTGAGACCTGTTGTCGCGGCGGACAATGGTGGATATATATTTTTCCCACCCTTACCTTTGGAAATATAGACATTTTTTACTTGGATTAGTTTCAACGGATACCTGGACTTTGCAGGTCTGCATCAAACTTTAAGTACCGCTATCATTTTCGGTTCATTTTGCCGGCTGTAATTTTTGGACTGTGTACATTATATTCAGTTACAATCGCGGGACTCAAAGCCGGGTTTGGGCTAATTTTGTGATTGTGTTACATGTTTTAATGTGGGCGCATGCGGCTTATATACAGGTGCAGCTTGTGCAAGTACAAAATCGGTTTTCCTCTTAAAATGTGGTGGGTGCGGCTTATAATCAGGTGCGCTCTATAGTCCGGAATTTACAGTAGTTGCTTTCAATAACCAACAAAATCTTGAACTTCAATCTACATTGTTCAATAGACCTTTTCAGGAACCTTATGATGACTTTGAGATGATATTTGATGTTTCTCCTGCAAAATGTCTCCTTGCCAGAGCACTCCTCACAGAATATTGAATGTTGGTCCGAGCGAGTAAAGGGGTTGGAGTCTAGTCAATTGAAAATCTTGCCAGAAAAAAGGGAAATTTCATTGTTGACTCAACCTTGAAAAAGAATTTGAGCTCAGTCGTATTGTGCTCCTGTTGTGGAATGTGGATGATAACTAATGATAAGTATGTAGGCATCTGGTGAAGGTCGTGGGATGACATTGTTGCAAGAAGTCACAAGCTTATATGCTGAGGGCGGACGACCTTCACGAGATATCTTAACTTTATTTGAGAACACTATAAAAGCCAATGTTGAACATCTGGAACTTTGAACGTGTCCCAAATGCTATAAAGCGCGTTCCCTTTTTGTCATATCTCCTCGCTGCGTATTTTTGGGGGCGACGCCCAAAAGCATTCTCTCCAAAATTACATCTAAGACTACAAAAACTGGCATGCCTGAGATTATCAGAGAGGCGAAGGTAGCAGCGAACGACGTGCTTCAAAAGACGCGCCGAAGGCTCTTTGGATAACTGCAACACCATCTTCCCCTGCGGACAAGAAAGTCAAAACAGTGAGGGGATAATCGATACTAGGAGTTAGGGAGGGCATCTTACCAAGATCATGGCCACGTGCGAGAAGCGCTCGTACGTCTGACAAATGTACGCCAGCCCGGTGTCGTCTAAGAGGATCTTCTGAAGGATAAAAGTTGCAACCTTGGGGAGAAAATGGAGTGATTAGAGACCAGGAATGATAAACTCATGGGTGAGGCTGCACGATTAACCAAAATCGAATTGATAGAGCGACGTGTCGTAGTGCGATTGTGTCATCGCAACACACTCCATTTTTTTTCAAGGTTTTATAGTTCCATCTTTGAGTGATGGGGTGTTTGACCAACCAGAATGGTCACAGTTTGGGTTTTAACAGCGCCAGCCAATCAGAGGCAAGTTTTAAGGGCACTAGCCAGTAAAGGCGAGGCCAAGTATGCAAGTAGCACGCGGGAGTCTCGTGTGAGTAGACAGCGAGCCTAACAGAGCTCCCCAGAAGAGGGTGCGGTGTTCATAAGTTTAAAGAAAGTCAATATAAATAAAGGGACAGTGTAAATTATGTAGTGCTTCCTAATGGTACAATATATATATATATATATCCATCCATCCATTATCTGCCCTGCTTATCCTTAGTAGGGTCGCGGGGGTGCTGGAGCCCATCCCAGCTATCTCCGGGCAGTGGACAGGGGACGCCCTAAACTGGTTGCCAGCCAATCGCAGGGCACACAGGGACAGACAATTCGCTCGCTCATTCCCACCTAAGGACAATTTGGACCGGCCAATTAACCTGACGTGCATTTTTTTGGAATGTGGGAGGAAACCGGAGTGCCCGGAAGAAACCCACACAAGCACGGGGAGAACATGCAAACTCCGCACAGGAAGGTTTCGATCTCATGACCTCAGAACTGTGCCGCACACCCGCTGCCCTGTATCCATATATATATATGAATAAAGAGAGCTAAAGAGGGAGGGGTAGAGAAAGAGAGAAAAAAGTGATAGCGAGAGAGAAAGTGAGGAAGAGAAAGGAAGAAAGAGAAAGAGTGAAGGAAATAGAAAGACAGAGAAAAAATGAAAGGAAAAAGAAAGAAAGACAAAGATAGAAAAACAGATTAAGGCGGAGAAAGAGGGAGAGTCAAAAAAGTGAGAAAGGGATAAAGATGGAGAGAGATTCAGAGAAAAGGGAAATAGGGAGAAAAGAGATGAAAAAAAGAGAGGGAAAGATATAAAGAGAAAAGGGGACAATAGGGACAAAGATGGGCAAATCCACTGCTTTGGCTCCTTGTCAAGGAGACATAGTACAACCCATCCCTGTGGCCAGATTTTTCCCATGTACCTCTTTTTACCTCTCCATTATCTAAAGAAAGGGATAGCCTTTTCTGTGCAGGAGAGGGCGCCATGTGACCACCCTCCCCTCCACATGATGCTCCGTCTGACCAAGATCCGCAAGGTAATCTTTAATATGTATGCACATTTTCAATGTTTTTACCTGAGGCTAGGCTTTAGCTTATTCCCATAGGTTTCTCTCTCCCCCACTATACAGCAATTTCACTTTGCGATCCCAACCTCCGAACAGAACAATGATATACCCTAGGAGTTTACCGCATCTCTTTTTTTAAACCTGACTTTTGACCAGTTCATCTCAGAAAATACCGTTTTGGAGAGTTCACTCCCAGATTCCATAATACGGAGACACAGTGGGATGATTTCAGTGGTGAGGAGGAAGTTGATCACTTCCTGCTCATCTGTTTTGACCAGAGCGCCTGTTGGGACGACAGAGATATCGCTTAAAATGCACGGAAAATCTTCTTGGAAAATAGAAATGAATGTTACTCTTACCGATGACTCCCAGGCTGGTGAGGCGAAGGTACTCAAATGGCCGTGTTTTGCTTACGGTGTGAAGAAATGGGTAGAGGAAGAGGGGGATGTGAGCTGCCAGAAAGGCCGACCTGAAGAAAAAAAAAAAAAAAATCACATTTAGATGTATAGTTTAATATTAGAATTAATGAAAATAGGTCACAAAAGTAAGTACACCTTTCTCATTTCTGCAGAGATTTTATTATAATGTCGAGAAAGGTAGTCTGTATAAAGCTTATATAGCAGTGTAAATTTACACCCCTCACCCAAAAAAACCCTCAAATTATAGCCATTAGTCGCTAAACCGCAGGGAGGTGATGATTCTCTGCTCTAGTATTACACAGTATATGCTTGAGTTAATGTTTCCCTCATGGAAATGGAACTGCCCATTTCCAGTTGCACTCGTGCAGCCCCAAACCATGACACTCACGCCACCATGCTTGACAGAAGGCACGACAAAACCATATTTGTACTCATCTTGTGTTTTTCAACCTTTTTTGAGCCAGGGCATGTTTTTCACACCACTAACCAAAAATGTGATAAAATGACACTGAACAATATGTTTAACTACAATATAATTTAGAATACCCCCTGTTTTTACAGCACAGACACTTGACAATGACATAATATTTGCAGAAAATAATTCATGTTTTATATTTTTTTTTATTTTAAAGTGACATTGGATAATTTCTCACAGCACACCTGACGATCTCTCACGGCACACTAGTGTGGCGCGGGACAGTGTTTGAAAATCAGTGCTTTAAACGTCCAACAGGAGCCCTAATGTGAGTGCATCCAGATTTTTTTAAGATGCTGGAGGATTTTGGCCACTGTACTGCAATTCAAGTTCAATGGCTATGCAATCTTCTTGGCTTTGGCCAGCCTTATGTAGCGGCACAATTCTTTTTTTCAAGGTCCACAAATAGTTCATTGCCATGGTGTGCCATCTTGGGAGTTTCACTGACCAGTATGACAGAGTGTGAGAGCTGTACTGCAAATTGAACCCACCTGCTCCCTATTCACACCTGAGACCTATAAAGAGTAATGAGTCACACCATATTTTGGAGGAAAAATGACAAGCAGTACTTTGTTTGGACATTTAGGCAGTGTAGTGTCTATGGGGTGTACACACTTTTGTTAAATTTACACTGCTATATAAGCTTTACACGGACTTCTTTTCATTGTGTCACAGCAATATTTCTTCAGTATTGTTCTGTTAAACACTATAATAAAATTTCTGCAGAATTACGATGCGTGTACTCACTTTTGTGACATACTGCACAACAATTCATTAAAAGTCATTGGAAAAATCAAGAGTTACCTAGTCTCCGGGTGCGAGGCGACACACTGAAGAAGAGCTAAGGCGTTGCATACTCGATTGGACTGGTGAGCCGTCAGAGTGGGCGGGTTTATCGAGGGATAGATGTTCACAATTTCCTGGTACAACACAGTAAAGTAATCAAAAACAAGTTCCCTTCTTTGACACATAGTAAACCCCGGGGTACGACATTGAGGAATACGGTGTTTTAAACCCTCTTTACGTGTTTTTTCCTCATTAAACAACACCAACAAATGAATTGGAGTGCCCAAGTGTTGAATATTCGAACTGTGTTAGTATGTATGACAATTGTGTCTCTGAGCTGCCTGTCTGCTATTGGTCGAAATCATTAAAGATGCAGGACTGCAATTGGTTTACGTCACACCATCATGAAAATGCAGTTGTGCAATTGGCTGGACTCTTTCCCACAATGACTTTCTATTTTTATTCAGTTAAGAAACTCCTGTTCTTTGTAAAGACTTTGCGAGTCAGCGATACAATACTATATTTTTTCTGCTGCATTTATTCACTACAGGTCCAAATCTTGCAGTGATAATAAAGGAAGAAGCAAAAACATGATAACCATGGGAAGAAGCTTAAGATTATCAAGAAATACAAAGACAAACACAAACCACTACCCTTGCTAGGTTGCATGGCCATAACTAGTCAATGATCAGGACTACTATTACTGTCAGGACCAGAACGGAGACAGGACCCACTTGGGTTGCATTTCTCACAAGTTTAATTGGAAGAAAGAGAAAGGGTTGCGCCCACGATCCGGAGATTGCTGGACGCGGGAAGCAGGTCGCTCTGAACGCGGAAGTGGATCTTCCGTGGAGAGCGATGGCGTGTCGGGAACTGAAAACGGGTCCGTAGCCGAGACAGGAGAGCAAAAACATGGCCGGGGTCGGAAGCGAGTCGTAAGCCAGGAAAGGAGAGTAGACATGGTCGGGGACAAAATAGGTCGAAAGCCGGAACGGTAGAACAGACTTGGTCAGGATCAAAAACGGGTCAAAGCCGGGGGACAGACAGAAGCAAAAACAGGTGGGAGTCAGGGTCGAAAAAAGCATGCCTAGTGTTAACTGAGGTCCGCAGACGGACTGACAGGACTGGGTTCAAATACTGACCGAGAGCCAATCAGAACCCGCAGTAGTTGGCGCCAAATGAGCGGGCACAGGTGCTTCGCACCAGTAATCATGACAATTACACGTTTACGAGGAGATTTAATCATCTAAGGGTTTGACAACTCGCAAATGGAAGTTTTAAAGTTAGTTTTTTTATCTGCCGTTGCCTGCTTCTACCCTCTCTGCATCCACCCGATACTCCACTCGACCGGCTTAGGTCACATGACACAAATTCCTTTACAAGTATTTAAATGTATGATATTATTTAATCACACATTACATATAAGTAGTCCTTTGTATATGTTGGAATAATGTACACAAGTTATTCAACTTTACTATAATTTATGTGTGTTATAAGTTTGCTTGTGAGATATTGTGCTTACAAAAATAGGATATTCTCCCAGCAAAGGTTTTCCACTGCACCCAAGAGAACTAACGGTGTAAATCAGTTACAGATTTGACCCGAAGGCCAAGGACCTTTTCCTGAGTATAGTGGAAGAGAGTTAATCAGTCACATTTCATTTAACAAGTTGTTGTGCAAGATCTGGTTTTAAACTGGAACATTTAACCTTCAAATGCATTTTTCTGTTTAGCAGTCGAAACCACCTTGTAACTAGGGCGTTCCTTTTCTGAATAAAAGGCAAGGTGAGGGAAGGCTGCTTTGGAGCGAGTTCGAGAACTGTAACCAAAAGCAGTTTTCCGTTCGCTTCCCTTGCAAGTAAACCAAACACAATTCTCTCTGTCTTTTTTTGTATACAGGTTTTTGTTACAAGTGTTGGGTTGAACCTGACAGTATACACTATTAAACAATGTTTGGGGCGGGAGGAAAGCAGGTGTTTGGAACATATTAGCTTATTACCGTAGGTGTCTATCCCCTGCTATACGGATATTTCACCTCGAAAAACCCACCCCATAACAGATCGATGTTGCATCCTGGGGGTCTACTGTATTGCTAAATGGATACCTGCAAAAGGGCGGCGATGGTTCCACAGGAGTGCCAGAGCATAGGTGCCAGGTCAGGCACAGATTCCCTTTTCTTGCTTAGTTCTAGCAACGCGTTTTCTCGGGTTTCCGGGCTGGACAACTCATTGATCCACTGGTAGATCTTTTCCCGGTCGACCTGAGCCAAGGCAGTGACGTTGGTGACAGCCTGTAAAAATGAGAAAACATCACTTGGTGTAACAATGCTTGTTGGTTTACGTGATTCCTATTGAGGTTTTTGAGATTTTCCTTGCCCTCGTGTAGGTTTTGGATCAGGGGGTGGTGTCATAATAGTCTGTAGTTTATAAAAATCTGTGGTCTGTGCAGCCCTTTGAGACTCCTAGTGATTGAGGGCGTCACAAATAAACGTGACTTGACTAGAGGTTTTTGAGTTTTTCCTTGCCCACGTGTAGGGTTTAGATCCGGGAATGGTGTAATAATAGTCGGTAGTTTGCAATATGTGGTCTGTGTAGCCCTTTCAGACTCTTGGTGATTAAGGGCGTCACAAATAAACGTGACTTGAGGTTTTTGAGTTTTTCCTTGCCCTCATGTAGGTTTTAGATCAGGGGATTGTGTCAATAGTCTGTAATAATCTGTGGTCACCTTTTTTATCATATTTCTGGAAATGTATGATAATAAGCGTGGCGCGACTTAACTATTGTCCGGGTTTAAAATGATTTGCATTGCTAAAAATCCATAGAATAAATACTTACGGCTCCAGTAGCCAGCATTCTCCTAATCCTGTTTGGAAGAATTTAAGTTAAAATGGATTTCCCAGCAGGTTGTTGAAGTTAAAGAAACTGCTAGCGCTAAAGTTAGCCACAGCTAGCCGCTAGCATGTCATTGCACATTGAAAGGGAGCGTCGAAAAATGGCAAAAAACACACTTAACGTGACACACAAAAATAATAAATAACAATTAATTGTTGTCACTCTCGCCCAAAAAATAACAGAACAAAAGATTTTTGGTTAACAAATATAATTCGAATGTGACTAACGAACGCTGCTCGGATGTTAAGGACTCAAATATCGCGAGATGCGACGAGACGTGCGAGAACTCTTCTCCTTTGCGTCAATTCCGGTGTAAAAATTTTCACGTTCCCGCCATTATCGAGTCCTCATCCTCCGTGTCACCGAGATTCGATGTGAGAAGCCGGCGGTGAATGTCGGCGAAAAGGAAAACTTCGACCCCGCGACAACGACGTTATTTTTCGGAACGTTCGACGGAGAGGGTCGCTAAACAACCGGTAGGAACATGTAATTTTGTATTTATTTCGGTCAAATGGTTTTCACCTCCGTCGAAATACCAAGTCGGCTAATTAGCATGCTAGGTGTTAGCTTGACTAGCCTAGCCGATAATGGCGGCCATTCGTTCATCTTGTTGCCGATATTGCAACAGAATTTGACGATTTTCTTTTCATAAAGTGAGATGTTATAAGCGGTTCATGCTTATATACCACTTCTTACATAAAATTAAATGAGAAGTTGCGTTTTGCTCGTGTTTCCTGCCGTAACCTAAACCAGCATTGGTTAGCTTATCAGGAACATTTACGCCACGAGACTGTTAAAAAAAAGTGTGCAGGAAAATCAAATATTGTAATGTTATTATCCACAATGCAAAAGTTTTCATTGATTTTCATTGAAATCGTTTATGCACGTGTGTCGTCACAATTCATACTAGCATAGTTTTATATTTACACGAGAATGCACGTGTCGAACAAATCTCCGTATTCTTACAGATTACTTTAATCATTTTGGACGAACGAATAACCTTAAAAGCTCATTTACATATATCCCCCTTTACAAGAGAATGCATTGATTAACACTATTTTCACTTGTCGAGCAAATGTCCTCAAACCTTTTTTGTGGTTTTACTGTTATAAGGAAATGCATTGCTCAAGATCATATTGTGTGAAGCTAATGTGCCTAAAATATCTTTTTTTTACAGATTACATACTCCTAAGTGCCCAAGGGGATTGCTGAGCCATGGCCACCAAAATCTCCAGTGGCGGCATTGTGAAGATGCGCTACACAGGCTTCGATGTAGGCGTGTCGCGATGGAAGGAAGGAACTTTTGAGATAACAGAAAAGGACAATAAAGTCAACCTGTGCCTGAAATTCAGCTCTGGTGGAGTTGGGAAAACTTACCAGGTAGCCAATTCTGTAATGTGGGATTATTCACCTGTTAAATCTGTGATTTTAAGAAACAGTACTATTGTGTAATTAATCCTAACATGTAGTCACATCAGCTACAGCAGGGGTCGCAAACTAGCATTACCTAGGGGGCTGCTTGGGTTTGCGTATGATTGGGCCTATTCGTGTTTTCTACAAGAAAAGCTGTGATTACATGAAAAACAGTGAACTGTTATCAAATATATATTCTTATTTAGACTCACATATTTAGTGTTAATAAGTAAATGCACCTTGTACTCGGTAATAAATAACAATTTTGATCTTGAAAGTTGTCTTGCAAGTCAGAATCATGCGACATAAATTTTCAAATGTTTTTAATGTAACAAAGGGAAAATCATTTTTATATCAAGGAAGTAATGCTACAGAAACACCTTCACATAAGCAAGATTCCTGTGTTGTATGTGTAAGACAGAACCATATACAGTCAAGTGGTTAGTAGGTCAGGCAGATATCTCTATTTCTAAAACAATGACAAAAAACTAAGAGCACATTACATCCACGTCCCCTTACATTTCAGTCCAGTGTGCTTTCAAAAAATGTTAAATTCACTGCGGGCATATTTTAAGTATTCAGAGGATTATTTTTTTTTTTTTTGCCCATATGCACCTTAATCCTGGAATACACTTACATCAATTATGTTGCGATTATGAGTCCTGTCCATCTATTTAACATGGTGGTAGCTGGTTGCACTAATATTAAACATTCATCTTAAGGCAAGGACTTAAAATTATCGTTCTGCATGTCTGGATTGGCCCTGGGGCTGATAGTTTTAAACCCCTGAGCTTCAACCCTGTCAGACTAGAAATTGGTAAATAAAATTAGGTCATACATATATAATAAAAATCGGCTGATACTCGTCCCATTAACGTATATGTAATCATGTTTTCTCGTCCTCCAGTTGAGTCAGAACGTGAAAAAGGTCTCCTTCAGTGTGAACCGAATAACTGTGACTTTAAAGGATAAACACACGGTCACACTGGACCAGATGACTTCTGCGTTGGCCCGGAAAACCAATGACTTCCTGGAGAAGATCATGCAGGGAAAGACAAGTAAGCACCACCGGTATCCTGTCAAATATGCAAAATAATCTTACGCCCAGTTTTTTTCCTCCTTTCTAAGCTGTTTTAAGATCATCACATGGAAGTGTCAACTTCAGCCTGCCAACACGGCGCTCATTGAAAAATGAAATCGCTCTTCCCGGGGAAAGACAGGTGAGCGAAAGCCTTGAAATCCAAGTTTCAATCAAATTCCTATTGTGGAAGTGTAGATCCATATCTCAAGTATTTTTCCATGCTTTCCTGTCCTTCTAAATATGGTGGTAGTGATTATAAAGGGTCTTTATGGATCTACATTCCTTTATTTAAGAAAATTCACAATCACATATTGAACATCTTGCAGACACCAACTAGGCGTCAGAGTGCTGAGGGGCGAGAGGAGTCCACACCGCGTAAACCCTTGGGCGGCTCAAGCAGAGCAGGAGCCACCCCAACTCGAATTGGACTTTCTGAGAACCGGTGAGATGGACTCTTGCGTATTTGTCTTGAGAGTTAAATTGTGTTGCGTTCAAAATAAGCACACAATATTGATTTGAATCATTTCAGAACCTTCTATTCGCCAATCTTTTTCCAGGAGTGAAAAGAGAAAGCGACTCCTCACCCCTGAAAATGACTTGGTTGAAGATTTCCCCAAGGAAAATTATTCCTCCAGGTAGAAGTTATTCCAGATAAACTATTGAATACTATGAATGCAATTTAAATTAAATTTTCTTTCAAAGCAACAACAAAGCAACTTCTGACCCACCTCGAAAGTTTTTACTTAGCTGCAAAGAAAAACTGAAGCAGTCCGAAGACCATCGAAGTTCAGGTAAACGAGTGCAGTTATCCTCTTCGTATCCCATTCAGTCTCAAATATATCGCCATGCTGTTTTTTCAGCATCTTTGTTTTTGTCTTCCTCACAGCCCCACTTGGTTCAACGACTCCCCTCCAACCAGCTTCATTTTATGGCAGTCGATCTGTGACCAGGGATTACGGTCAAATCCACTCCTTCTCGGAAAGGTCAGTACAAATTGTATATTGATGAAAATAACAAATACGTGATTTTGCAAAAAAAAAAAGATGGACTTTATCCATGTCTTTTGACAAAATTATTTTACTTGATGCTAGGGAGTGTTAAACTGAGTTGAAATTTTGTGCTGTTTTCTTTTAAAATTCGTAATAACGTTGACATTAATTAAATCTTAGGTCGTCAAGTACTTCAGTGACCCCTGCAGCCAAGCGCAGCCTCCTCTTGCCTAATCATTCAACTCCTTCCAAGAAAGTCCGGCCATCTTTGGATTATGGTGGTTGGAATAAACAAAGGCCCTCCGCCCCCACCCAGTCCCAGCCTCCCTTGCAAGGGTAAGTGTAGTTTCTTGTCAATCATAGGATTCTCTCATCCTTTACTTTTTTAATGACAAAGTGCCATCTGATGTGTCATTCGCTGCAGATTTTCTAATTTGGGCAACACTTGTTACATGAACGCCATTCTGCAGTCGCTCTTTAGTCTTCCATCCTTCTCCAATGACATGCTGAAGCAGAGCATCCCTTGGAAGAAGGTCCCCGTCAATGCATTGCTCAGGTACATGAAGTTCCTCACCGATTCAAATTGCGTGTTAGATTGACAGAGAAGAAATATATATACATACGCTGCCCTACTTTCGAAAATATGTTCCGGACGATCGTTCGCAAGTTGCATCAGTGCTATATTTTGTATGATTAAGTTTTATAGAAGTATGTCTTAGGCTTGTATAAGTAACCTGTATTGTTTTGAAACTGAAAAATAAACGTTTAATAATATAATGTGCTCAATAGCGTTACAAAGCAGGCAAAATTATAAAGCATAGTACTGAAAAACAACGCTACACATTATGCGTTGACATTCTGTAGTCTGTGAAGCCCTTTGAGACTCCTTGTGAATAATGGCAATACAAATAAACATGACTTGACTATAAAGATAAATAAAGTTAGGTGTAACTTCTGGAAGAGTTGGGCAACTTCCTCCTCCGTGTAAAAAGTGGACGAAAAAAGGCGATCCAACCATTTTTTCAACCGCATTAGGCTTCCATATTCCACTTTAATTTCAAATAAAATGGCTCCCCTTTTCTTTAAGCTTTCTTTAACCATAATGAATGGATGCACGAGATAATAAAAAAATAAAAACGTCAAAGTTCTTGGGGTGCTAGAGATGCAGTGCAGTGTGTTTACATTACACACAAACTAGGAAGTAGATGCCGGGTTTCTTCTCTGGGGTGGATGCTGGGTGACCTCTCACAGCGCCAACCACACGCTGGTACTGGCAGAAAGAAGCACTACAGCACTGTCCTCTACTCAGAAAAGGTGCACAGAATACAAAATCTTACAGCAATGTCCGGATATTTTTCATCATCCCGAAAAATAAGTAGGGAGAGTCTGTATATATTCGGCAAATAATCTTTTGATTTACATATGCCCAATTCCTTTTGAAAATATTTGCATGCTTTTATGGAGAAGTCTAAAACAATTTTTTTTTTGTGAAGACTTGACAAATTTTAAACTTTTCTCATGGTCTTTTAAATCCATAATGCAGTACTTGAATTCTTCATATTTTCTTGCCCTGATTGTGACACATGTTTGTCAGGCGTTTTGCCCATCTTCTCACCAAGAAGGATGTGGGCTGTCCAGAAACTCAAAGGGACCTACTAAGGAAAGTTAAGAGTGCTATCTCTTCTACTGCCGAACGTTTTTCTGGAAACATGCAGAATGTATGATTTGTACATTACCCAAGATTTATTTTCCCCCACAAACCAGTTTGTTTAATCAGTTATTTTGAAACCTCAATAGGATGCTCATGAGTTTCTCGGCCAGTGCCTGGACCAGCTGAAAGATGACGTGGAGAAAATGAACAAAAACTGGATGAGCGACGCGTCCTCTTCATCCCCACTGGCAACGTCCGAGAGTAGCTTTGAGACGACTGAGCACTCACCGGCGGCTAAAGTGCATCCTGCTGAAGAGGCTGACATCTCTCGCATCTACACCTGTCCCGTGACTGTTAACATGGAGTTTGAAGTGCAGCACACCATCACTTGCAAATGGTGAGGCCCCATCTTTTGGCCGATCTTCTTGATGTGCCTGAAAATTTATTGGGTTTTAGTAATGAGACGATTTCTGCAGCTGTGGCGAAGTGGTAACCAAGCGTGAGCAGTTCAACGACCTGTCCATCGACCTACCTCGGAGAAAGAACACCCTCCCACTCCGATCCATCCAAGACTCCCTCGATCTATTTTTCAGGGTGATTCAACTTGGACGCATTTCTGTATTGAAATTTGTTAGCCGCCATTACCTCTTAGTACAGTATACTGAACATCATAGAAATTGAGAAAAAAATGTTGGCACCCTTTTTATATTAAATTATATCGCTGTATTAACCTAAATCTTGTGTAATAGTTTGAAACACGGCTTTTGCTTGTAGTTGGAGGAAATTGAATATTCTTGCGAGAAATGCAATGGAAAAGCCGCAACGGTCACACACAAGTTCAGCAAGTTACCCAGGTAAATACCGACAAGAGTTGAAAAGGCAGACAGACAAGTCAAATATTCTCCTCCTGATGGATTTTTTTTATTTTGCAGGGTGCTCATCCTCCACTTGAAAAGATACAGTTTTAACGCCCACTTGTCTATGAACAGCAAGCTAGGCCAACAGGTGGTTATCCCTCGCTACCTGACCCTATTGTCACATTGTACTGACACCACACGGCCCCCGATCCCTCTCGGCTGCAGTTCCCAAGTGTAAGCCCTTGAGAAATTGAAGTCCCTCACTCAGTCATTTATCGCTTTAGCAGTTTCACAGAAGTGCTTTGTTTTTATTTGATTTTAAGGTCAAGAGGGCTCAAAAGTTCACAATCATTCTACGCTCCAACAACACCAATGCGGTAAATTAGGATTGTCCATAATATTTCAATGTGTAACACATATAAAAAGTGCTTTATTGAATGCAACTCGAATGTGGTGGTCATGATTTACAGGAAGCATGGGGGCAATTCCAACAACACATCTGCACCAGTGGACACAGACAGCGAAGGGGAGCACCAACGAACCAGCACCTGCCTTCCTGAAGATGAGAAAGCACCAGAGGAGGTAAAGATTTTCTTCAATGGTGTTCCCCGACCCTCTCTAATCCAGTAATGGTTGTTTACAGCGGGGTGTGCCTGTGGACGCAGCAGACTTCAGAGAGATAAATGATGACGACATGTTAGAGGCTGTTCTGGAGATCAGTCGGCAGGAGGCCGGCCTCACCGGTTCCCCGGGCCTGGATGATGAACCCACGAGCAGTCCAGATACGGGCTTCGGAGACACTGATGCCCAGGAGCTGGTTTATCACACAGAGAGGATTGATACAGATGCTAAACACCCTGCAGGTAAAGGACTAAAAAAATTGGACTACAGATCGCATAGTATTTTGAGTTTGTGTAAAGAAACTGTACAAGCCACAGCGTGTCTTTTGTGCGCTATAGGTTTTGAGCTGAGTGGTTTATGTTGCATATCACTTGTCTTTAGAAGTGTTGGATTCCTTGGACTTGACCATGGATGAGAACAAAGAAAACCAAACACCTGAGAACTCACAGGGGCAACCGGGCGAAATGGATTGGGCTCAGCAGTACAACTTGGATCAGGAGAGGGAAGATCAAGAATTGCAACAAGCACTGGCCCAAAGCCTCAAGGAACATGTATGTCCCGGTAAATGCTCCTTTTAAATGGGAAAGGATTGTGTTGATGCGAGTAGTTTTTTCTCCATTTCCATCCAGGAGGCTCAAGAGCTGAGGGAGGCAGATGATCTCAAGAGGGCAACAGAGCTCAGTTTGCAAGGTGAGCACTGACTATTCATTTTGAAGAAAACCTTGGAAAAAACCCCAGTCAACCTTCCGTATTTAGTGGATAACAGGGTTCCCATTGATTCTTGAAGTCTTGAAAGACATTGAATTCATTATTCTAAAAATTAGGCCTTATAAGGCATTCAAATGTCTTAAATTCAATTTTTGAAGGTCACAAAAATGTGAAACTAGTGAGATTTCTACTTTAAACAACTACAAAATATTAAGTAACATTTATCAAATGTCTTAAATAGTTCACAATTTACCACAATAACTCAAAATTATGATGTGGTTTCAGTCAGGCCTTTTGTTGCAGAGGCATGTCTTAGGTCTACAAACAAATATACACAGCAACTTTGTGGGGACGTGTATTTTTGGACATGGAGAAAGAGTCAATTTAATGAAGAGGCTGTGGGGTTAACGTTTTTCGCCATAGCTAAAAGCTGTGTAATGTGTACGAGGCACTACATATTGTGCAAGAAATAATAAAAAAAAATTCCCCAATTGTGTGTGTTTTTTTTTTTTGTTTTTTTTTTGACTTGGTTTTAAACGTGTTTTTTAAAGCCGTTAAGTCATATAGTCTTGAATTAAATTTTCTCAAGCTATAAGAACCCTGGATGACCAACCTTAATGAAAACAGGGTTGGAGTTGGACTACTATTTAAATTTTCTATAATAGGTGTACCTCTTCCAAAAGCACTTACCTTGTCTAATCAGTGACATAGGTGAGCCGTCAAGTAAGAGGAGATCAAGGTCATTACTGTGGGTGAGATTGCAGTTCAAACCCATGTCTGCTGTCTCAATCAGTTTTGAAACAATGTTTTAGTTGCAAACAGTCAGTAATCAAATGTGAGATCACAACATATTCATCCAAATTGATTTGCTCTCAGTTTAATTTTTCCTGCTGAATAGACTATTCAAAATGTCTCATTTCCATAATGTTCTTGATGGAGGCCATAAATGTCCAGTTTTTTTTTAGATATTGTAACCTTTTTACAGTAACCATTTACTTTTACAACAGAGTTCAACAATTCATTGCCTGAGCTCATGTGCTCAGATGACGATTCTGGCACTGAAGACATGCTTGACATGGAGTACACAGAAGCTGAAGTAGAGAACCTCAAGAGAAATGCTGAGGTACCTTCTGCAGACTTTGCTTACACATGCACAAACAGATTTTCAGAAAACATTGATACTTTGTCCACAGTGTGGGGATTTGGCCAACTCTTTCAAGTTGATTAGTGTCGTCAGTCATATTGGGAGCAGTTCTTCATCTGGTAAGAGCAAAATGCATATTTTTTTGTGAGCCTGTGTGTCTTGCACGCGTAACTATCCCTATCCATTCCATTTACCCATTCTCCACGCCACATACCTAATTAGGGGTTGGCTTCCATACACATTCGCACGACTGTGCACAGTAAACAACTATCGAGATATAAAATGAATACATGCGGCAGAACTCAACCACATTTTTAAGAACAAATGTCAAGAAGTGTAAAATCTGTGTTTCAACATTTTGCCAAGTGGTATTGTTTAGGCTTCCCAGTGTGTTTTCTTCCAATGCACACTACAGCTCCTTTCAACTTGTGAATTATTACTCATCACTCACATTAGTTGTTCTTAATATTCATGAGGATTCACTGTAAAACGGGGAATTTCATGTTTACCGGGATTCTCCAGGACATTACATCAGCGACGTGTTCGACATGAAAAAGCAGTCGTGGCTGACGTACAACGATCTAGAGGTGTCGCGCACGCAGGAGTCGGTTGTCCAGCGAGAGAGGGACAGAAGTGGATACATCTTCTTTTACATGCACAAGTGAGTTCCAATGTTTGAACACCAATGGATTTGTTTGTTTTTTTTAAAGATCCTCTCAATCTCCCAGAAAGAGTCAAAAATGTGAATGTGTTCTTGACTCTAGCCACCTCCCACTAGTGGGATATGGCACTATATTATAGGGATCCCTAAAGTGAATTGCCTGTGGACCGATTCTGGACATGGCTAACTAGGAACGGGTCATTTTGATACTGTTACTGTAAAAAGGGTGGATTCTATATTTTTCTATTATTTTTATTCTGTATACTTTGCCACAATGATAATAACGGTGATTCTTTTTCTGGTGAACCCTGGTGGGGATAAAAAATGAGCGCACCTCTTCCAAAAGCACTTGCCTTGTCTTTTCAGTGACACAGGTGAGTCGTCAAGTTAGAGGAGATCAACTTCATCACTGTGGGTGAGATTGCAGTTTAAACCCATAGCTGCTGTCTCAATCAGTGTTGGCACAACCTTTTGCTAAGGGGAATGAATACATTGTCTGCATCCGCAGATATGTACAGAAGTCTAGATACGATATTCCCCTTTTAGTGGCGTGCCTTACCGAGTCTATTATAATCTTTCAGTATGTGTGGACGGAACGGAAAAAATCAAAAATAATTCTGGCTCATTGTGCTGACTATGCACTCAGCGTCGTACCATTGCGTCCCGGGAAACTCGAATAACCGTTGATTGGTTAAATTTTTTTTACACCGCCATTCATTTCATGATTTAATCTTGTTGAGAGCTTCAGTAGCTAGCAGTTTAACATGACCTTTCTTTTGTAAAATGTTCCTCTTTCGTGAGTTCAAAAACCATTGCATATTTCAACCCTTTATGTGGCAAGCAGTTAACCCTGTTGCGCTGCATCGAGTCATAAAAGAAACCCCTAACTTGTTTCATCTGGAATAAAGCTCCAAAACAATGGACGGTGAACGCACACCCCCTAGTGTCACGTTTCACTAACTGCCCCACATGACAATAATATTAGATGGAATAACTTCTTTTGACCAAGTGTTTTCTATCGGCAAGTGACTATATATAATATATAGTTTTGTGTGTGCGCCTGTATATTTTTGTGTGTATAAAGTTATAAATCGTTTTAATGAATTGTTGGTGATGTAAAATATATAGATTTTTATATTTTTAATTAACTTGTTGACAAAAGAATTACCCACATGAAAATCGGTCTAAAAGTGACCAAGTTATTTCTTTTTAATGTAAATTCAGTGCCTTAATGGGCCGTTGACCCGTCAAACGTGACCACCACTTAGGCCCGTTTGTTAGCCGGCTGCTACAGCTCGCAGGCGCATCTAGTCTATAGGTATGTGCTTGCATCAAGCGGATCCGTTAAAAGGTGCAAAATGTTGTGTTTCCACAGAGACGTGTTTGAGCAGCTGTCTGAAATGGAGAAAGCGCCCGGCAGTGCCTCCGACTCAGTGAGAAATGTCTTGCAGCCTCTCTGAGCCCCAGTCTCAACGTAACTAGACTTATTTACTACTGGTTTCTCCAAGCCCTTATGTTGGCACTTGTTTTCTACAGAACACAAACGCAAGCGTCCACGTGACCATTGATAAATGTTTGAATCGAACGAGTTTGCCTTGGTGTTTTGTGTCAACGGTCCTTTTTGCCTACGGTTTTATTGAGTAACTTGTTTTTGTAAACTCCAGACCGTTCGCTCACTCAATGTTTATAAAGTAAATACAAAAATGACTGTTTGATAATAAGCTATTATTTCTAGTGTATAGGTTGGGTTGCTGTATTTGGTGGGTACAGTTGGTGCAATATCCTTTTTAGCACAATTTAAGCTTTGCTTGGACTTTTTTTTTTTTTTTTGCTTTAACTGAGCTGCTCCAAAACGGGCGCCACCGGAAAAAAATCCCTCTGTCTCGGGTTTTGATTTTGTGCCTCTTGAGAAATATTTTTATAAATGTTGTCTGAGCTCTATTTTTTGGTTCCTTTAATGATTTATATAGTTTACAGTTTCACTATTTATTGCACAGGCTAGTTTAACAAACTTCCTTCAGTCTTTTTGCAGAGAGGCAGAATTTGCTGTTAGTCGCCTGCTCATCCTGACATATTTATTACCACAAACCTTGATAATAAAATACTACAAAGAAATTAGTTGGTTTGGAAGTGTTTTTATGAATCTGTTCAAAGTATCCCCCGTCTTGTTTTTTTTTTTTTTTCAAATTTAAATGTTTTGTTTTTCTAGTCTTATTACTTACTACTCTTGTCCAAGCTGGGTAATGAGTAGACTTATCACTGATGATTGGGGATAGGCAATTAATAACTAAAATGAGTTCAAAGTATTGTATACAATTATAGTGTATATATATATATAATATAGTATTTGTGATACACACATAGGTACATATATACTATATACATTGAAATTATAAAAATTACATATAATGAATGAAATATACACTAGAATAAAAAATGATTGACTAGTAAAATTACTTTTACCGAAAGATTGGATAAATGAAAATTAGTAAAAGCAAATGTAGGCATAAGAGTTTGATTTGAATCCATGCTGATGCCTATTGTCAAACGGTTACTATAGAAGTTATTGTGGCAATCAATCAAGTTAGTCACAAGTTATCGGTAGTTTTTGCAGGTGTTATGACCGCTAACTTTTTGTCAAACTGATTTTAATAATTGGTTTCTTTTTAAATGAGCAATTTGGACAGTGTTTCTTGTCCGTATTTGGGTCACGTCATTGTAGAGACTGGTCTAAGCCGATCTTAAATGATGAATTTTCTTATTAAAATTTGTCACACACTAACTATAAAGCCTTATCGAATTTTCGAAGGTAAACACAGAAATGCACCTCTTCCAAAAGCACTTGCCTTGTCTAATCAGTGACATAGGTGAGCCGTCAAGTAAGAGGAGATCAAGTTCATCACTGTGGGTGAGATTGCAGTTCAAACCCATATCTGCTGTCTCAATCAGTTTTGAAACAAATGTTTTGCTATGAGGAAATAAACCAATTCTTGTGCAAATGTTTAATTTCTGTTGGGTTTTTTTTTTCCAAGAAGTTCTGTGGTGGGGATACCTGGGTGAATTTGTCGATTGGCAAGTACATGGTAATATGCTAATGTGTTATAAACCTCTGGTACCATGGTTAAAAACAGTAAAATGCATCAAATAACAGTAGAATATAATTTATCATTGTAACACACCAACATTAAAAAGTGGCATCCTCGTTGTCCAAGATAAAATATCACTGCAAAATAATATGTTGGGGGTAATAACAAAAATGGATCTCTTACCCACTCCCTGTGGTGTGTCTTGGGCAAGTACAGTCTGGTGCCCATCCCGCTCAGTCTCCTGATCTGACTTTGATACTGCACCTTCATCATCTGTTCATTGTGGTTTTTCGTTGTAAAGCATAGTCCCGTTCCTCAGAGATGAGCCGGATTGTAGAATTTTTTATTTTAAAAATTATTAAGCTCAGTATTGAATGTCAATTCTAGTACAGTTATGCAGAGGAAGTATTTCATTTGCAGAAAAGTTCTTAAATTATTTCTGTACTGTTAAAGGTTCTACTTGGTATTGTGTACTTATCTACACTTCATTTCCATAGCCTTGTGCAAGTTGTTTCAGTTGTCACTAATACATTCATCATGACAATCGGTTTTGTTTTTCTCCCCGTTGCAAAGAAAAAATAGACAAAAACTTATAATTTTCAGTATCCTCAATCATACAATTCTACAATATAGTCAAAATTCTTAAAGAAGCCAACCCCCCTAACATACAACCCTCTGAAATACAAAAGAAAACATCTGGATCTCAGCATTGACAGCCAGTGTCTTGTGACAATACTGATCCTAGATAACTGGGGGAAAACTAAAGTGTGTATTAAATTAATTAATCAAAATTAAAATGTTTTAAGTATACTATATTAGGGTCACCACCCGTTTTGGATTTTGAATGCATACAAAAAACACATTTGTTTATTGCATCAAGGCGACTTGACTTTGTTAGGAACTTCTAGTTTAACAAAAGAAGTGTTGGATTCTTTGGACATGACCATGGATTAGAACAAAGAGAACCAAACACCTGAGAACTCGGAGGGACAACCGGACAAAATGGATTGGGCTCAGCAGTACAACTTGGATCAGGAGAGGGAAGATCAAGAATTGCAACAAGCACTGGCCCAAAGCCTCAAGGAACATGTAACGTCCCGTTAATATATGGTCCTTTTTAATGGGAAAGGATTGTGTTAATGCGAGTAGTTTCTTCTCCATTTCCATCCAGGAAGCTCAAGAGCTGAGGGAGGCAGATGATCTCAAGAGGGCAACAGAGCTCAGTTTGCAAGGCGAGCACTAACAATTCATTTTGAAGAACAAACTTTGGACCTTTTTATTTTTGACTTGTTCTTAATTGTGATTTTTAAAAGCATTAAGTTTTATAGTCTTGAATTAACTTGTTTTAAGCATAAGAACCCTGGATGACTAACCTTAATGGGGAGAAAAAACAGGGTTTGAGTTGGACTGCTATTTAAATTTTCTATAATGGGTGCGGCTGATGAGATGAGGTGCACCTCTTCCAAAAGCACTTGCCTTGTCTAATCAGTGACATAGGTGAGCCGTCAAGTTAGAGGAGATCAAGTTCATCACTGTGGGTGAGATTGCAGTTCAAACCCATATCTGCTGTCTCAATCAGTTTTGAAACAATGTTTTGGTTTCAAACAGTCATCAAATGTGAGATCACAACATATTCATCCAAATTGATTTGCTCTCAGTTTAATTTTTCCTGCTGAATATACCTTGTCGTATTTCGTCTACAGTGTGGGGATTTGGTCAACTCAAGTTGATTAGTGCTGCAGTCATATTGGGAGCGGTTCTTCATCTGGTAAGAGTAAAATGCATAATTTTTTGTAAGCCTGTGTGTCTTGCACGTGTAACTATCCATTCCATTTTCCACGCCATACACCTAATTAGGGGTTGGCTTCCATACACATTCGCACGACTGTGCACAGTAACTATCGACCCCAGCCTCTGCGTGGGCGCCCTACCCCAAGGCCACGAAGCTGGTTATATAGGACCTTAAGTGGTGTAAAAAGACTTGATTCGTATAAGTCACTATTGTTTCAAATAATAAGCAAATGACATGTACAATAAACATGATTTAAGGTTCAAAAATGTGTAATTATACTACCCAATTGAATGAGCTGACAGGTTTGGCCATCTTACCCTTACCGAATTCCAAATTCTGGTTTGGCCTGGTGGTGCTTTTTACACTTAATGGCCACTTACCGCACACACCTGAGTCTCGCATGTCATGGTTGCAGAGTCCCGTCATTCAGGCAGCTTCCACTTTTTTCCCCACAATTTCCTTCTTTAGCCACTCATGTCGGCTAGCCACTGGGCCGCAGGCCATTGCTTGCTGCTATTGTGCTTAGTCTTTGAAAATTGGAAAAGGCTAACAGTATGAAACTTTTTATATATTTAATACTCAAGAGAAGAAAAAAAAGTACCTCTTACAAAAGCACTTGCCTTGTCTGATCAGTGTCAAGGGTGAGTCGTCAACTAAGAGGAGATCAAGTTCATCACTGTGGGTGAGATTGCAGTTCAAACCCATGTCTGCCGTCTCAATCAGTTTTGAAACAGTCTTCTGATGGGGGGGAATAAATGCATGCGGCAGAAGGCAAACACATTCTTTAGAGCAAATGTCAAGAAGTGTAAAATCTGTGTTTTATTATTTTGCCAAGTGGTATTGTTTAGGCTTCCGAGTGTTTTCTTCCAATGCACACTACAGCTCCTTTCAACTTGTGAATTATTATTGATCACTCACATTAGTTGTTCTTAATATTCATGAGGATTCACTGTAAAACGGGGAATTTCATGTTTACCGGGATTCTCCAGGACATTACATCAGCGACGTGTTCGACATGAAAAAGCAGTCGTGGCTGACTACAACGATCTAGAGGTGTCGCGCACGCAGGAGTCTGTTGTCCAGCGAGAGAGGGACAGAAGTGGATACATCTTCTTTTACATGCACAAGTGAGTTCCAATGTTTGAACACCTATGGATTTGTTTGTTTTTTTAAAGATCCTCTCAATCTCCCAGAAAGAGTCAAAAATGTGAATGTGTTCTTGACTCTAGCCACCTCCCACTAGTGGGATATGGCACTACATATAGGGATCCCTAAAGTGAATAGCCTGTGGACCGATTCTGGACATGGCTAACTAGGAACGGGTCGTTGTGATACTGTTACTGGAAAAAAAGGGGGTGGATTCTATATTTTTCTATTTTTATTATGTATACCTTGCCAAGTGGAGTGCAACCCTGAAATGCCCATAACAACACAATGATAATAACGGTGATTCTTTTTTTGGTGACCCCTGGTGGGGTTAAAATGAACGCACCTCTTCCAAAAGCACTTGCCTTGTCTTTTCAGTGACACAGGTGAGTCGTCAAGTTAGAGGAGATCAACTTCATCACTGTGGGTGAGATTGCAGTTTAAACCTATAGCTGCTGTCTCAATCAGTGTTGGCACAACCTTTTGTTTAGGGGAATGAATACATGTGTCTGCATCCGCAGATATGTACAGAAGTCTAGATACGATATTCCCCTTTTAGTGGCGTGCCTTTCCGAGTCTATTATAATCTTTCAGTATGTGTGGACGGAACGGGAAAAAATCAAAAAGAATTCTGGCTCATTGTGCTGACTATGCACTCAGCGTCGTACCATTGCGTCCCGGGAAAATAGAATAACCGTTCATTGGTTGAAAAATATTTTGCCCCCTTATATTATGATTTAATCTTGTTGAGAGCTTCAGTAGCGAGCAGTTTAACAGGAAATTTCTTTTGTAAAATGGTCTTTCAGGGTTTCTAGAACCATTGTATATTTTAACCCTTTGTGGCAAGCAGTTAACCCTGTTGCGCTGCATCGAGTCATAAAAGAAATGTCTAACTTGTTTCACCTTGAATAAAGCCCCAAAACAATGGACGGTGAACGCACACCCCCTAGTGTCGTGTTTTACTAACTGCCCTACATGACAATAAAATTCGGTGGAATAACATATTTTATCTTAGTGTATTTTCTATTGGCGAGTGACTATAGTTGTGTGTGTGTGTGCCTGTATATTGTTGTGTGTGTAAAGTTATAAATCGTTTTAATGAATTGTTTGTGATGTAAAATATATACATTTGTGTATTTATAATTGTTGACATTGACAAAAAGATCAATCGCATGAAAATCGGTTGTAAAATGAACAAATTATTATTATTTTTTTTTAATGTAAATTCAGTGCCTTAATGGGACGTTATCCCGACAAGCCTGGCCTCCACGTAGGCCCGGGAGTTAGCCGGTTGCTACAGCTCGCAGGCGCATCTAGTGGTCTATAGGTATGTGCTTGCATCAAGCGGACCCGTTTAAAAATGCAAAATGTTGTGTTTCCACAGAGACGTGTTTGAGCAGCTGTCCAAAATGGAGAAAGCGCCCGGCAGTGCCTCCGACTCAGTGAGAAATGTCTTGCAGCCTCTCTGGGCCCCATTCTCAACGTAACTAGACTTATTTACTACTGGTTTCTCCAAGCCCTTATGTTGGCACTTGTTTTCTACAGAACGCAAGCGTCCACATGACCATTGATGAATGTTTTAACCGAACGATTTTACCTCGTTGTGTGTCAACGGTTCTGTTTTGCTACGGTTTTATCAATTAATTTGTTTTTGTGAACTCCAGACTGTTGGCTCACTCACTGTTTCCAAAGTAAATACAAAAATGACTGTTTCATAATAAGCTATTATTTCTAGTGTATAGGTTGGGTTGCTGTAATTGGTGGGTACAGTTGGTGCAATATCATTTTTAGCATAATTTGAGCTTTGCTTAGACTTTTTCTGTTTGCTTTAGCTGAGCTGCTCCTAAACTGGCGCCACTCGAAAAAAAAAACCTGTATCGGGTATTGATTTTGTGCCTCTTGAGTAATATTTTTATTAATGTTGTCTGAGCTCTATTTTTGTTTTAATGATTTATATAGTTTAGAGTTTAACTATTTATTGCATAGGTTTAACAAACTCCCTTCAGTCTTTTTGCAGACAGGAGCTTGTGTTTCCGACAGAATTTGCTGTTAGTCGCCTGCTCATCCTGGCATATTTATTACCACAAACCTTGATAATAAAATACTACAAAGAAATTAGAGTTGGTTTGAAAGTGTTTTGTGAATCTGTTCAAAATATCCTCCTGTCTTGATTTTTTTTCAAATTTAAATTATAGATATCATAGTAATTGTGATACGCACACAAGTCAATATATATACTATATACATTGAAATTATGAAAATTACATATACTGAATTTAATGTGCGCTAGAATAAAATGAGTTACCACGAAAATTAATTTTTCCGAACGATTAGAAAAATGAAAATTCGTAAAATCAAATGTAGGCATAAGAGTTTGATTTGAATCCATGCTGATGCCTATTGTCAAACGGTTACTATAGAAGTTATTGTGGCAATCAATCAAGTTAGTCACAAGTTATCAGTAGTTTTTGCAAGAGTTATGACTGCTAACTTTTTGTCTAACTGATTTTAATAATTGGTTACTTTTTAAATAATCGATTCAAATCATTGTAGGGACTGGTCTAAGCCGAGCTTGAATGATGAATTTTCTCATTAAAATTTTCACACACCAACTATAAAGCCTTATCAAATTTTCAAAGGTAAACGCAGAAATGCACCTCTTCCAAAAGCACTTGCCTTGTCTAATCAGTGACATAGGTGAGCCGTCAAGTTAGAGGAGATCAAGTTCATCACTTTGGGTGAGATTGCAGTTCAAACTCATGTCTGCTGTCTCAATCAGTTTTGAAACCATGTTTTACTTGCAAACAGTCATCAAATGTGAGATCACAACATATTCATCCAAATTGATTTGCTCTCAGTTTAATTTTTCCTGCTGAATATACCTTGTCATATTTTGTCTACAGTGTGGGGATTTGGTCAACTCAAGTTGATTAGTGCTGCAGTCGTATTGGGAGCAGTTCTTCATTTGGTAAGAGTAAAATGCATAATTTTTTGTAAGCCTGTGTGTCTTGCACGTGTAAATTCATCACTGTGGGTGAGATTGCAGTTAAACCCGTATCTGCCATCTCAATCAGTTTTGAAACAAATGTTTTGCTTTGAGGAAATAAACAAATTATTGTGCAAATGTTTAATTACTGGTTGTTGTTTTTTTTTCAAGAAGTTGTATGGTGGGGATACCTGGGTGAATTTGTCGATTGGCAAGGAAATGGTAATATGCTGTGTTCTAAACCTCTAGTACCATAGTTAAGAACAATTAGATGCATCAAATAACATTAGATAGAATATAATTTATCATTGTAACACATCCTAATGGTCCCAGATAGAATATCACTGCAAAATAAGTTAGGGGTAATAACAAAAATCATGGATCTCTTACCTACTCCCTGGGGTGTGTCTTGGGCAAGTACAGCCTGGCGGCGCCGATCCTGCTCCAAGTCTCCTGATCTGACTTCGATACTGCACTTTCATCTGTTTACGGTTGTTTTTCGTTGTAAAGCGTAGTCCCGTTCTTCAGAGATGAGACTTATTTTTTTATTTTAAAAAAACTAGTAAGCTCAGTATTGTATGTCAATTCTAGAACAGTTATGCAGAGGAAGTATTCCACTTGCAGAAACGTTATTTAATTTTTTCTGTACTGTTAAAGGTTCTACTTGGTATTGGTTACTTATTTAAACTTCACTTAATTTCCATAACCTTGTGCAATGAAAGATGTTTCAGTTGTCACTAATTCATAGTGCCAATGGGACATGGTTTTGTTTTTCTCCCCGTTGCAAAGAAAAAAATAGACAAAAACTTATAATATTCAATATCCTCAATCGTACAATTCTACAATATAGGGAATATTCTTAAAAAGCCAACCCCCCTAACATACAACCCTCTGAAATACAAAAGAAAACCTCTGGATCTCAGCATTGACAGCCAGTGTCTTGTGACAATACTGATCCTAGATAACTGGGGGAAAACTAAAGTGTGTAATGTACGTGTATACAATTAAAATTAAATAGATAGGTCACATTACACCATAATATAGTATACTTAACGCTCCTGTGTTAGGGTCACCACCTGGTTTGGATTTTGAATGCATACAAAAAACACATTTTATTCCATCAAGGTGCTTTGACTATGTTAGGAATGTCTAGTTTAACAATATAAAGTAGAAAAACATTTTTCACTACAATATAAAATGTTTTAATTAAAATGGTTACATTAGTAGTGTTGGGGTCTGTTTAGACCCGGCTATTAAAACAAGATTATAAAGCACTACTACCAAAACGGAAATCCCAAGTGATCGTCAGTCATCACAAACAGCAGTAGGGAATTCTCACTTTACCAGTATATCGACATAAGAATAAAACAGACTTGTCAAGTCAGTAAAGAGATCATTTGCCGAGTATTTTCCTGGCAACACTGAAACTTCAGACCTTTCAGATAATCTCAAGAGTCTAGATTTGACAACAGAGCCAGGTCTGACATCAGGTATGTTTGGGACAGATTGGTGAGGTTCCTTTCACTGATGTTCATCAACCCAGGGCTAGAGGTGACAGTTGGTGAACATCTAATTTCTTTCTGTTACAACAGATACAACAGCGCCAGGCCACACCCACCATAGTTTAGGGTATCCATGTATCACACAAGGAGCAAATAGGGTGGCTGAACAGCGACTGACCCTTAAGTAGCTTTTCCTGAGAGCATAGCCTTATCATTTCTTCCTTCTTATGCAAAGTCTGTAGGAAAGTGTCTCAATTATCATATGGTTGGTTAGGAGAAGGGGTTAGGAACCTTTTTGACCCGAAGAGCCATAAAAGCAAAAAATGTTTTCAAAATAAATTGAGAGAGCCACATTATATATTTTCAGACAAAATTTAAAAAACTGCCAAGCACGCTCTCTAGACAAGCTAATTCTTCAGCACATTTTATTTCATTGTTTGTCATTTGATGATTTAATCAAATGTAGGAAATGATAATAATGCCAAATCCTGTGTCCCAAATCAATGTAAATATGCCATTTACAATTTGTCTTCCACCTTCAGTTAAGAGTTTTTATGCCAATTTTTGTCGTTAATTTTGTCCTTAATAACTGTTTCAAAACAATGTGCATGCAAAGTTCTTTTGTAAAAATGTCACAAATGACTGCAAACGTTAAGCATATCGTCATATTCACTTTCGGTGCAGACTGCACTGAGCGAGAGAGAGAGAGAGAGAAGGAACTACCTTGCGCTGTGTGCAGGGATCCGCCCACCTGTACTGCTCACCCAATCAAAGTCGTTTGCCAGCATTTTTATCAGTTGAATAATAATAATAATAATTTCCTTGTATTGTCATTCTGTGTAACAATGTACACAGAATGAAATGTCGATTGCACCTGACCCGTTGTAGCGAGCCGATGCAGCCGCAGCCAACAGAGGGCGCCGCCGACCACTTTTTAAGTCTTAGGAATGACTCGGCCGGGGCGCGAACCACCGACCTCCCAGTCTCAAAGCGGGCGCCTTACCATCTAGGCTACTGAGCTGGTATGAAATGGTTTCTTATTGAACTTCTGCATTAAGTTGCTTCGGCTTTATATGGACCAACATCGGGATGAAATCACTTGAATTTGGAACGCCAGAGAGATGTGCAATAGTTACATTTTATTTCGGAGCCATATGTACTCATGAAAAGAGCCATATATGGTTCCCGAGCCATAGGTTCCCTACCCCTGGTTAGGAGGATCCTTTAACCACTAGGGCCATATTGGCACCGTTTCCTGTAGTGTGTTTTGGGCAAGAACAGCCTGGTAGCGCCCCTCCCTCTCAAGGCTATAGGTAAATTGTGTCTATCATAATTCCAATTACTGACACTAGAGAGACAGATGACAAAATGTCCCAGAGTGTTGGAAATTTAGAAAGTCTACACTTCATGTGTTTAAAACAATATTGGGTTCTTGATGTCCTCTTCATGTAACCTAAAACAAATATCTTCTCCACTATGTGAAAGTGAGTTTATTTTTGCTCAATACATTGTACTGGTTGGTTGGATCCCATAACCATTAGGTTCTTAGGGGCATCATTCCATGTGCTGTGTCTTGGGCAAGTACAGCCTGACGGCACCCATCTCTTTGCAGGCCAACATGTCTTTCCATCTGGTCTCGAACGGGAGATCTTTCGCGTGTACGACGAGCGTGCTAATTGCACTACTGTATAAATATTATACTATATGTCTAAAATGTGAGGACATTTGTTGTTGGACTTGAAACAACTTCCTGATCTTGGTTTCCTTTATTTTTTTAAGGTTAGATTGTTCAATCATCTTAAACAAAATGTAATTGTATTTATATTTTATTGTATTTTACATTTAGTTTATTTTGTTTTATTTAAGTATTTGAACAACCCTGAAGTAATCAAACTCACTGGTCACATTACTGCTATATGGAGATGCTCCCCTACTTACGAACGAGAGGTACCGGACGATCGTTTGTAAGTTGAATTTGTTGTTAAGTTGCTTCTGTGCTATATTTTATATGTATAAGGTTTATAAGTATGATTAAGGCTTGTATAGGTAACATATTGTTTTGTGCTAAAAAAAAACCTTTAATGAAATAATATGCTCTATAAAGATAAATAACTTACTTTTGGAAGATGACCATTAAGGGTTAGGCTACTTCCTCCTCCATGGTAGAAAGTGGCCAAAAAAAAAAGCAATCCAACCATTTTCTCAACCGTATCAAGCTTTCTTATTCCACTTTCATTTCAAATGAAACGGCTCGCCTCTTTACACCAACCATATTGAATGGATGCACGAGATATTAAACGATAAAAATGTCAAAGTTCTGGAGATGTGGTATAGAATGTTTACACACGAACTAGGAAAAGGGAGCCGGATTTCAGGGTGGATGCTGAGTGACCTCTCGCAGCGCCACTCAGTGGCAGAAAGAAGCACTACAGTACCGTCCTCTACTTGGAAAAAGGTGCACACAATACAAAATCTAACTTACAGTAATGTCCGGATATTTTTCGACATCTAGAAACAAGTTTGTATGTACCGTTTTTTGTAAATCGAATGGTTAGCGCTTGTGCGGCACAGTTCATGTCATGGGAACCTCCTGTGTGGGTTCAAATCCAGCTCCAGACTTCCTGTGCGGAGTTTGTATGTTCTCCCCGTGCTTGCGTGGGTTTTCCTCCAGGCATTCTGGTTTCCTCCCACATTCCAAAAACATGCATTTCAGGTGAATTGTCCAGTCCATATTGTCCCTAGGTGTGAATGAGCGAGTGAGTTGTCTGTCCCCGTGTGCCCTGCGATTGGCTGGCAACCAGTTCAGGGTGTCCCCTGCCCACTCCCCGGAGATGGCTCGGATGGGTTCCAGCCCCCCCGCGACCCTAATGAGGATAAGCGGTACGGCTGATGAGATGAGAATGTTCGTAAGTAGGGGAGCGTCAGTATTATTACATTTTTCAACAGGTGATAACCGTTCGGATTAGATTTTTGAAGTAACCCAACCCTGATAATAAAAAGCAACAACTTCAGATTGTTTTTCAAGTTTTTATTGGAGTGCTTACAAGTCAATGTCACCTATCTTGATGACACCGTTTCATCATGGGGAGCAAATGTTGCCCTGTCAATCTGTTGTACTCACTAAGAATGTAACTTTCCTTTTGCAGCATCTGCAGAAGCGAAGACCACAGTTATATTTTATATATACCGTATTTTCCGCACTATAAGGCGCACCGGGTTATAGGGTGCACCCCCCCAAAAATAGTTTTTGGTCCTATATTTTCCATACATAAGGCGCACCGGATTATAAGGCACTACAATGGGAATGTCGACAAAACAGTCAGATAGTTGAGTCAAACTGATTACCCCCTTAACATTCCCAAAGCTTGCAAAGAAGCAAATACGTGTCTCAGACATATACGGAAACAGTGTCTGTACGATGTCACTCGAATGCATCGTTCCAAATATCATTCGGAAGGTTAAAGTCTTGGGATTCAAGATTTCGCTGGTAACTATGTGGACAGCAAAGTAAGAATTTTATTGTGCAGGGAAACTTTACTTTACTGTGCATATGACAATAAACACTTTGACTTGAATTAAGTTTAAAAATAGACTCATCACAGAAACATCAAATTCGTTCTAAAACAAGATACCAGGAAAATATAAAGCCGCATAGCTCACCTAAGTTCTCACGTTCAATAATGATGCGCAATCATGGTCTTCTTACAACCGTGAGTGTAGTAAATCCAGGAGAGTAAAATACTTACAAATACAGAATAGTAAAAAATGTTTTCTCTATGCCGTGGTGCAATCCAACATATGATTCGCATTCATCTTTTTCGGCCAATTGCAGGCTTTGTTTCGCCCCTTTAGCCTACGCCAGCCTGTAAATGATAAAAAGTATCCGCCCCCTTTACCTCCGAATAACTTTAGCCAATAGTGACTGATTCAAATGATGATTGACACATTGGTTAGGAAATGAAACGCCGGTATATAAATCCCAGCATACACCACGGATTAATTCGCGTTCGGGGGAAAATCTAGTCAGCGGCTGCTTGCCTTAGTTGCAAGACTTTGCGACTTAATATTGATCCATATGTAAGGCGCACTGTATTATAAGGCGCATGGTCAGCTTTTGAAAAAAATAAAGGCTTTTAGGTGCGCCTTATAGTGCTGAAAATACGGTAATTTCATGCAGGTTCTCCTAAAGGTATCTACCTCACTCCATTCTTCCTCTGTCTCATGTCTGTAGCCGAGCAGGTGACAAATTCCGTGGGCCGTCACCACCTGAAAATGAGGAGTATTTGTCAACAAATTGCTCGCTGATTTGGCAGCAGCCACTCACGGTAAGTGCTTGGTGCAGATCCACGGACTCTTCTTGACACTGTTTCATGACAAACTCCACGCCCAGGAAAATGTCTCCAAGGTTGAGCTCATCTCGGTGGAGGGGGCTTGGTATCTTGCCTGGTCTTAGGTTCTAGAGGGATATTCAATTAGGAGGGTGTTTCAAAGTAAGACGGGTTAGTTTAGATACGGGGAATATTCCAACTGGGATCAAAAGTCGGCATCTGAGACAGGCCAAATGTAATATTTACAGTTCAGTGAAAAAGTATTTGCCCCGTTCCTGATTCCTGTGTTTTTCGCATTCACAAAGGTTTTAGGTCATCGAACCAATTTCAATATAAATCTGAGACAACCCAAGAAAATACAAAATGCTGTTTGGACATGTTCCAAAATCCACCTGGCCCTATGTGAAAAAGTAGTTTGGCCCCTGAACCTAATAGCCAGTTGGGTCACCTTGTGCATGCAGCCCTACATGTTTTGTCTGTGCTTCATTTCATTGAATTTGAGTCAGTCAAGTCATGTTTATTTTTATAGCCCTTAATCACAAAGAGTCTCAAGGGTCTGCACGGACTATTGCAAACTACAGACTATCATTACACCATCCCCTGATCTAAAACCTACATGAGGGCAAGGAAAAACTCATAACCTAAGTCAAGTCATGTTTATTTGTGACGCCCTTAATCACAAAGAGTCTCAAAGGGCTGCACAGACCAAAGATTATTACAGACTATTATGACACCATCCCCTGATCTAAAACCTACAAGAGGGTAAGGAAAAACTCAAAAACTAAAAATAAATAATACACCACACTTCGGGGGGCCCTGAGCACTCAAAAATGCCTGAATGGCTAAAGAGCGGCGGGGAGGGGGGCCAGAGCAGTGCTAAAAATCGAATGGAATGAATCATTTAAAGGCAGTGGAGTATTTATGATGTTGTATAGTTTTTTTAATCTCACGTTTTCCAAGTATTTGAGCCTATCCTGTCCTTATATTAAAGGTGGTGTCTGTAAATTTAAAATATCTACTTTCTGACGCCACCTTCTGGCTGAAATCATCATTGCAGCCGCTACCATACTGCTTGTACGGCGCGCGCATGTACGTGTCTATCTTCGAAGCACTCGAATAAACTCATTGGGGGGTTTGTGTTGGCATTTGAACTATTTCGAAAGTCCTTTTCTTACTTTCACCATTTTCATCCTAGAACTAAAGAAATCTCGGTCACGCGCGTGAAATAACTTGCCGCCCCTACCACCACCCGCCTTCTTTCCTCCAGGCTAATGCTGATGATAAAAGGAAGATAAAAGCAGATAGGATAAGAAATATAAAGGCGCTTTGAATGCAGTTGTTAACACATACTTAACAAAGAAAATATTTGCAGTCCTTTGAGACATCTTGTGATTAAGGGCGTCACAAATAAACAGGGTTGGGTAGGGTTACTTAAACTGGATTACTTTCAATGACTTTTGGATGACTCCAATACCAAATATGCTAATAAAAGACAAAAGAAACTAAATGTGAATACAATGATGACTCACAACACTTGGTAAGCTTTCTCTCCTGGCTTTGATCTCTTTGATCCCCGGCATAACTAACATAAAATGCAACAGAAACAAAATGCAAATAAATCCAAACAGCTTGCCAACATCATTTTTGCCGTTCCATGTGTTCCGTTACTCCCTGGTCTGCAGAAAATTGAGTCATTTTATTCTTATTTAGTTTCTTTTGTCTTTTATTGGCATATTTGGTATTGGAGTAATCCAAAAGTAATTGAAAGTAATCCAGTTAAAGTAACCCTACCCAACCCTGCAAATAAATGTGACTTGACCTCAAAATACGCACCGTACTTTTAGGAAAAATAAAAGTGCTACAATTTTGGGGGGTGCTCAAGCACCCACTAAAACAAGCTGGCTACGTCCATGGTAGTTACCTCGTGGAATGGAAACGAGAGGACATCCGTGGGTTCGTCTTTCTTCCTGTAAATGCTGTTGATGCGTTGAATCCTGCGATTGTCCACGCAAACGACGCTCAAATCGAACTTTTGAATTCCCAAAATGTGCCCGAGGGTGTTGACGTCCTTGCGGAGGCGGGCTCGGCGAAGAGTTACCACTTTTTGGAGATTCCTCACCACGACACCCATGTTATTAAATTCTCAATCTTTAATATTTAAATGAAATATCCTTTCCAGGGGTGTGCACGTTCACCTTGCAACGCTATAAAGGCAAACCAAGGTGACACGCAATGATATCAGGATGTAAAATATTAAGGACGGTTGCAAGTTAAGGATCATTCCTAAGTGATCGTGAGCTATATTAAATAAAAACAAATAATATATATATATATATATATAGTCTTTGGTCACGAATGAATGAGACGCTATGTCAGAACACACTGAATGCTAGTGCTGCATTCAACGAAACTGAAACAAGGAGACCGACGTTAACCAAAAACGAGGAATAGAAGATCAGTCAAAAGGTAATCGTAAAAAAACATTAGTAATGGTTAAATCACTCGATAATAGTTGACAGGAATGTTTTGGAGTCCTAATGTGTAAAGTCAAAGAGATTATAGCAAAGTGACGAGCACCAGCAAACGCAACGTCACACCGGAAACCGGATATATAGTTGTTTACCTCAGTGACGGAAATATATTTCTTTTTTTTAAAGGGGGCCACTCAACAAATGACATTGCTTATAATTTTGTTTTTGTTTTATTTTTCATGGTGTTGGTTAGTCAAGAAAATATAAATTTCTTGACATATGTTTTTTTAATGGAAAAATAACATGGGTATGATAGTTCATGTACTTTTCCCTGGTATTCAAATAAATGTGTTTTTTTTAAAATTAATGGCATTTTTTGTACCATTAGGAGAAGCTAATGTTACGCAAAAAATGAAAATTCAACACTGGAGCGGGCATGTCATCAAAAGCAACGGTAACCAGTCGTTTTCTCAGATTGGTTGGATCACTTGCAGCTCCGCCCCCGCTTCTCTTTTTCGCTTTCTGATAGGTCAACCTGTCTCTGCTCATATCTCTCCACGCCGAAGTGCTTCTCGAAAGGTGCCACTGTGCTTTCTAGGAAATGTAGTCTAATTTCATTCAATAAAAGACTTTCTATCCCTCTAAAGACTACACATCCCGTGGGTACCATATAGGAGGCGGAGGTCTACCTGTTGAGTACATGTAGTGTTGACTTTTTTCAATTTTGTACAGCGGCTATGAATCACCAAACGTGAGTAGGGAACTTTAATTTCTACAACTTTAAACATTTTATTAAACTTAAATTTGGTTTTCTCTGACTAGTATGAGTTTATCATGTTTAGCTAAAGTTTCTCAAGTTAAAATTGCTATAAAAGTTTGTCCGGAAAATACATCAGTGTGATGAAGTCGTTCTTCCCATTTAAACTCCTTTTTTTAAACGTGAATTTTTAATTTTACTGATTCTGAAATCACGTTTTTTCCTTGTGAGTGGGTTACAAGCACTGGACTTAGCTACTTGGAAACAAATTTTAAATAGAAACGTAACTAAAAGCTTGATGTGCATTTATACAGTAAAGCCGCAAGATACGACAAGAGTTTGTTCTTATGTTGGGATCGTAGAGTGAAATCGTCCATTTGCAGGGATAGAAAATAATTGTAACACTACCAAGGTATTATATACAGTAGTAACTACTGTCCATCTATCATTATCTGCATCACTTATCCTCAGTAGGGTCCCGGGGGTGATGGAGCCTTACCCAGCTATCTTCGTGCAGTAGGCAGGAGACACCCTGAACTGGTGCATGTGATTAAATTACATCAAATAATTAGTATACAGTAAGGGAAAAGGGGCATTGTATTTAGCTTGGGTGGGACATAACTGGATCTGGTACAGTGGAGTTAGTGGGTGGATGCATAGGGGAAGAGATAGCGGATTAAAGTGAAAACTTCCACCTGTGTGTTAATCGCCTCTGCTTTTTTTATATAGTCCCGATCGTTGCTTGGTTAGTGTCAGACAACTTAGAGGAGTTTCATGTGTCTTGTTCGTATTTCTTGATCATCACAAGCTTTGTTTCAATGGCTACTATTATGCCTCACTGCAAATCTTTTGTAGTACAAAAAATACAGTATTGTATCACAAACTCTGTACAAATAACTAGAAATTCTGACCTGAATGAAGAGAAAAAGGCATTGTGGGAGTTAGTTCAGCCAATAACATATCTACTTCTTCATGATGCTCTGACCAATAGCAGAGCAGCATCTTATATGATGTCGAGCTATAGCGGACAGGCATTTTAGAATTGTACTGTAACACGAATACAGTTCAAAATTTAAATGAGAAGTTTTTAGCTCAAGAAATAATTTGCTACTGATGAGGTATAGTCAGAGGTGGGTAGAGTGGCCGAAAAGTTTCCACAAGTAAAAGTACTGTTACTTCAGAATAATATGACCCGTGTCGAAGTAAAAAGTAGTCATCCATTTATTTACTTCATTGAAAGTAAAAAATAACTTGGTACAAATAACGCTCAAGTACTGAGTAACTGTAGAACATTTTATTTATTGGTTGAAAAAAAAAATCAATCAACTGATGGGAGTCCATCCAATCAACAATAAATTACAAGTCTGTGTAATTGTAAGCCTGTTTACTCAGACAGTTTGTTTGGGTGAACCCTCAGTGGATTAAAAAATATATACATATGTCAGGTAGAGGTAAGATCTTGGGCCTGGGTCTGGGCAGGCATAAATGTCAATCATTAAGTCGGGTTTCTCTCTTGCAGATTTTTTTTTGTTTGTGGGAAATCTGCACAGCATACATGCTCTTCGGCACACTTTGTCGACGAAGTGCAGCTTCGGGTTTACTTCGGGCTTCGTCCCTCAACTCAAGTTAACCGGTCTGGCTCAGGCTGGTATAGGTTTTGATCCCCGAGGGTCGGGCTGGATTATTAGATCCGATCTTACCTCTAATATGAGGCTACAGCTATATACACTGCACATACAGTACAGTAAAAAAAAACGATCTTAACCCTGCTCATAAGTGCCACCTGATTTTTTTTTCGGTTACTGGTAAAATGTGAATAAAATAAACAAAGTCTCTGACAAAATAAGTGCGCCTTGGCTGAGAAAGACAGAGGCTTACTTTTGTAGAGGAGATTTAAGTAACGGGTTCAATATAGCCTAATGTAGTGGAGTAAGATTTCAGTTTCTTCTTCACAAATGTACTCAAATAAAAAGTATAGTGAATTAAAAATCCGCCTAAGGGTACAAAATTTCCCAAACACTACTCAAGTATGTGTAACTCGTTGCTACCCATTTCTGGGTACAGTATGAAAAATGCTTTAACGAGGAGCCCAAAAACATTTTAACACGAAAACATAGCAAGGTAGCGACGCCATTACCAGAGGGGCTTACTGTAACTTGATTAAGACTAAGAGTTACATTTCCTTCCTCACACATTTTATGCAATGAAATCCTAAAATCTGCATTCTAAACCATGTCAGTTCATGTGATTCAAGTCAGAAACTGTACTTAGAACTTCAACTTGGTTTTGATGCTTGGGCCAGGCACTTGCGGAGGCGAGGAGGACCATACAAGACAGAGCCGGCTACAGACCTGACTCGCTGGAGGCTTTCTAATGTCGAGGGCAGGCAGACATGGGCATACGTGGATGCCCCGGAAAGGGATCAGACCATGCTAGAGGCCCATTCCCTAGGCTTGGACACAGTAAGTGTCAGTTGATGTGCTTTGAAACACAATCACTTCCTCTTCATCCATCCATCCATCCATCCATCCATTATCTGCACCGCTTATCCTCAGTAGGGTCACGGGTGTGCTGGAGCCCATCCCGGCTATCTTCGGGCAGTGGTCAGAGGACACCCTGAACCAATCCCAGGGCACACAGGGACAGACTATTCGCTCGCTCATTCACACATAGAGACAATTTGGATCGGTCAATTAACCTAACATGCATGTTTTTGGAATGTGGGAGGAGTGCCCGGAGGAGAACCCACGCAAGCACGGGGAGAACATGCAAACTCCACACAGGAAGTTCGATCACATGACCTGAGAACTGTGCCGCACACATGCTAACCACTGCGCTGCCCTGCTGCCCTAACACACATCATATCAGTCTTAATCATAAATCAGGAAAAAGGCATTGTGGGAGTTAGTTCAGCCAATAACATATCTGCATCGTCATGATGCTCTGACCAATAGCAGAGCAGAATCTTATATGATCAGTTTGTGCCCACAGACTAAATTTGTCCGCGACTCCCCGGCGGCTAGCACGGCCATAGAAGCTGCCCGTAAAGGTATGAACTTCTACAGTCAGCTTCAAGCTGAGGACGGCCACTGGGCGGGTGACTATGGAGGACCTCTCTTCCTCCTACCCGGTACCACCTTTCTTAAAATTTGCAACTATTCCACAGTTTGAGACTAAACTAAACAAACATGCTTCCAGGGCTGCTAATAACCTGCCATATCGCTAAGATCCATCTGGAGAAGACCTGGAAGGAAGAGATGGTGCGATACTTGCGCTCTGTTCAGCTGCCGGATGGAGGATGGGGCCTGTAAGGAAAACCAAACCTGACTTCTTTCCAAATTTCAACCTTGTGACCAATGTTCCCTCTAATTTTCCACGGGTCTGAGTGTTGACACGAAGGCGGTGAGCAGCGCTTGAAACAACAGTGAGCCACCATAATCCCAAGTGTGGCAAGATAATTAATTATCAAACATGTCCAAAACTTGACATCACGTTACATTTTGCTGATTTTCCGGCAATGCAAAATTATTTTTCTCTTTTGAATGAATTGACTCGTGTACTATTGCAAAGGTTGTACGGCCTACAAACGTCGTTTGTTCTTACAATTCTTTCACAAGATATCCATTTCTTTTTATGTCCTGATATATTTTGTCGCATAATATTAACATTTTTGGGGGGTTATTGAGTCGGTTGTAAGATACAGTACTGTACTTCATCACATTTTTGAGTGGAAGTACAATATTGGCAACAAGATTCACTTGATATAATTGGAAATTATTTGAATGCAACACAAACTTTTTCTTCTTTTTTGCGTGTTTTTTTTCTACTTTTAAAAAAATTCCTTTAAAAAAAATCTCATTGTGTTTATTTTTTCCGAGCTGTTACTTTTTTCTTTTTGTTCTCTATTTACTTTTTTCCTAGGTTTCTTTCTTTTTTTTCTGGCTTTTTTCTGAATTTTTCCTTTTTTTTTCTCTCTTCCTTTTGTTACTTTTATTCTCAGCTTTTCACTCCTTTTTCATTTTGGTATTTTTTTCTTTTTTGTTCGATTCCCCCCTTCCTTTAAGTCATTTTGTGCATAATTTTACATAATATTTGGTCATGTTGGGATTAAAGAAGCAAAAAGAGCCGTTTAGGACCCGAAAGAGCCGGTTCCTTTTAGTGAGCCAAGCCGAAGAAGCTGGTTCCCCGACAAACTCTACTAACTTTACTCAACTTCGTTCTCCTTCGACTCGACTTCAAAATACCGCATTTAGGACACAACGTCAGGGGAACCCGTGTATTTTTACCTTCATGCACTGTAATTTTGACTTAAGTCGCTTCTTAATTAGTAATTTCGAGCCCTCATTTTTGTGCGCTGGCTAGATTTTCTTGTGCGCTGAGAATGTGCGAGCAGTGCGCAATTGCGCACGCGCGCAGCTTAGAGGGAACACTGCTTGTGACGGTTGTTTGTGTTATTTGTATTTTATCAGCCACATCGAAGACAAGTCAACGGTGTTCGGTACGGCTTTGAGTTACACCTCCATGAGGATTTTGGGTGTCGATGCTGACGATCCCGACTTGGTCCGGGCCAGGAACAACCTGCATAGCAAAGGTTCAAATAAAGTGAAACTAACACTCTGGTTATACTGTGGGTCCAAAGACCCCTAAAATTGTACATTAAAATGTCATTGAAACGATGTTTTGCAGGTGGTGCAGTGGGCATCCCATCCTGGGGTAAATTCTGGTTGGCTATTTTAAATGTCTACAGCTGGGAAGGGATGAACACGCTGCTACCGGAGATGTGGTAAAAATTCCTGATGTCTCAAACTATATATAGGAATCTATTAAGGCAAGAAAAAGAATTTACTCTCTTCCTGATTTCTGTCCTTTTTGCTTATATATCACTCACAAAGGTTTCTCATCTCATTAGCTCTTCCGTTTATCCTCAGTAGGGTAGCAGGGGTGCTGGAGCCCATCCCAGCCATCATCGGGCAGTGGGCAGGGGACACCCTGAACTGGTTGCCAGCCAATTGCAGGGCACACAGGGACAGACAACTCGCTCGCTCATTCACACCTAGGGAAAATTTGGACTGGCCAATCCACCTGAAATGCATGTCTTTGGAATGTGGGAGGAAACTGGGGTGCCCGGAGGAAACCCACGCAAGCACGGGGAGAACATACAAACTCCGCACAGGTAGGCTGGTAGCTGGATTTGAACCCACACAGGAGGTTCCCAAGACCTTAGAACTGTGCCGCACACGCGCTAACCACTGCGTCGCCGTGCTGCCAGGTTTCAAATCATCAAACCATTTTTTTCTATCACACAGAGACAACCCCCAAAAAAATACAAAATGCAGAAAAGCACAAAAAATAAAACCTATCTGGCGCTTTTTGAAAAAGTAATAGAAACTACAATTAAAAAATGATTTAAATGTGGCAAGGTCACAAAGCCAGTTCCAAGGCTATAGGGATCCAGCACACCACTGTCATAGCCATTGTCCACAAATGGAGAAAACTAGAAACGGTGGCAAACTTTCCCAGGAGTGTCCGACCAACTAACATGACAACAAGAGTGCAACGAAAGCTCATCCAAGAGGTTAACAAAGTAAACTCCAAAAACATCCAAGGAACTGTAGGCCGGCTGGCCTCAGTTAAGCTCAGTGTTCATGAATCCATTTTAAGAAAGACACTGACCAAAAATGGCATCCATGTGTTACCGCGGTGTACCTGTCCCACCAAAGATCCACATTCACGCTGGACTGGATGATGAGGTTTTTATTACAATTGCTGCAAATGAATGAGTCACAACACGTGGTAAGCTTCTCTGCTGGCTTTGATCTCTTTGATCTCGTTGGCAGCTCGCTGTTAGACTGCCCAATACATTTCAAAGAGCTTTCTTAAGCTCATAAAATACATTTTAGAATATCAACCATCACAATACATTTTTACATCCATTTTAACAAGATACTTTAAACAAGAGATTGTATAGTGTTTTTTTAACGTTTACAATGAATTCAACATATTTTCCTTTAGTCTGAATTTTAACCAACATCATCCTTTTTATATATATGAGAAAATAGAAATAATAACAATAATGAGTATAAAAACGGGTACAATTTACCTGCAAATGAATGAGTCACAACACAACACGTGGTAAGCTTCTCTGCTGGCTTTGATCTCTATAAGGGGAATTAACATTTTAGCACAATACGCAACGTCCGGCAAAACTAACATAAAAGGCGATAGAAACAAAACGAAAATAAATCCAAACAGCTTGACAACATCAATCATATTGCTGTGGATGTTGAGAGATTTGTCAGCTGTGGTTTTAATGTTTAAAATTAACTTTTTGTGGTGCACTAATAGATCGTGTCTTACCGTTGGCAGCTCGTTGTAGACTGCCAAAACCCCCCCCCTTCCTGTCGCAAAGTCTAAAGCCAAACCAAACCTTACCACATACCAGCAGGTGGCACTGTTGGACTCCTCATTGCAGGACACTTATACAGAAACTCATCTCATCTCATCAGCTGCACCGCTTATCCTCATAAGGTTTGCGGGAATGCTGGAGCCCATCCCAGCAATCATCGGGCAGTGGGCAGGGGAGACCCTGGACTGGTTGCCAGCCGATCGCAGGGCACACGGGGACAGACAACTCACTCGCTCAGTCACACCTAGGGACAATTTGGACCGGCCAATTCACCTGAAATGCATGTCTTTGGAATGTGGGAGGAAACCGGAGTGCCCGGAGGAAACCCCGCAAGCACGGGGAGAACATACAAACTCCGCACAGTAAGGCCGGGAGCTGGATTTGAACCCACTCAGGAGGTTCCCACGACCTCAGAACTGTGCCGCACACGCGCTAACCACTGCGCCGCCTATACAGAAACTATACAACATATTTCAGCAGGAATTTCAATAAAACAAAAGTTATTATTACACCCGTTACACATGGAAGAGTTTCCAGGTGAAAACCGCTGCTGTCACAATAGAACGTAAAGAGTCATATCATGCAAAAATGACAGAAATCCAGAATACTTTTTCACGGCACTGTACGACCCACAGGCCAGACTTTTAAATCCGGCCTGCTGAATAAACATTACAACAAATAAATACTACATCAAGTAAGTTTTTTCCTGCACAATTTGTTTCAGTCTGACTTTTTTTGTACTCTTGTGTGCCACCAGGCTTTTTCCAAGTTGGGTGCCGGCTCACCCGTCTACGTTGTGGTGTCACTGTCGGCAGGTTTACCTCCCCATGAGTTTCTGTTACGCTGTCCGATTGGTGGCTGAAGAGGACGCCTTGGTCCTCACCCTCAGACAGGTGCCCACCTCTCATCTTTGGTGCCACAAGATGGCGCTGTAACCTTACGTCAAGGCTAAGCAAATATTTGGAGTGGCGGACAGCATTGAGTGAGAGAAAGAGAGAATACATCCATCCATCCATCCATTATCTGCACCGCTTATCCTCAGAAGGGTCGCGGGGGAGAGTACGGGTACTAAACAGAAATACTAAAACTAGATGTATTTATAAGTATTTTCCTAAAGAAATACTACAAAGATACCACTACAGCAATACTATAATACATAAATACTACTACAGAAATATTATGACAGAAATACTTCAGATATTCTACAAACGTCTCTATGGAATTACTACAAAGATACCAGAAAAACACTACAGAAATACTACAAAATACTAGTATACAAATACTACTAAAGAATAAAAAAAATAAAATTACAGTTAAACTACAGAAATACTACAAAAACCTGAGTCCAAAAATACAACTACAGTAATACTACAAAACTAAAGATTACAAAATACTAGTACACAAATACTACTAAAGAAATACTTCTAAATACTACCAAAATAAGGATACAGTTAAACTACAAAAATACTACAAAAACCCGAGTGCAAAAATACTAAAAAGAAAATACAACTACAGTAATACTACAAAACTAAAGATCACATGTAGTTCTTAAAACAGGGACCAAATAAATTACAGTACTTTGCTTCAATTGTGAGCATTTCAATACCTGTTTGATTAAACTATCCGTCCATCCATTATCTGTACCGCTTATCCTCAGTAGGGTCGCGGGGGTGCTGGAGCCCATCCCAGCTATTTTCGGGCAGTGGGCAGGGGACACCCTGAGCTGGTTGCCAGCCAGTCGCAGGGCACACAGAGACAACTCACTAGGGACAATTTAGTTCGGCCATTGAACCTTACAAGCATGTTTTGGGAATTGTGGGAGGAAACTGGAGAAACCCACAAGCAAACTCCGTACAGGAAGGCTGGTTGCTGAATTTTAACCCATGGCCTCAGAACTGTGCCCCGGACGCGTTAACCTCTCATCTGCCGTGCTGCCCGTGATGAAACTAATCTATTTAAAAACTTCCTTAAAGAAAATTAACACTTAAATGTCTGCATGTATATTCATTCATAAATGAAAAAATCTGATAAGTCTCCACAATCGGACCCTTGTGCAAAATTTTGATCTCGATGTGGCCCCTGGGTCCAAATAGTTGCCCACTATCGCTCTGCAACAACTCCTTTAGAATTCAATCAATAAAGTTTAATGGTCACTTCTCGGTTTTCTTCTTAATAGGAGCTTTACGTCCAAGACTATGCCAGCATCGATTGGCCGGCTCAGAGGAACAACGTGGCAGCGTGTGACATGTACACGCCGCACAGCACGCTGTTAAACGTCGCCTATGGTAGGTTTAGAAGTCCTAAATGTTTTTGGCCCACTTTGGAATTTCTGCACCCACTAAACTATTGTATTGTATTGTATTTATTTATTCAGCCAGTATAAACCATAAACATGATATCTACAAGAAATCATTTGACACGCGAACACTCAATAATGATAAATAATAGATTTAAAAGAATAAAAAGAATAGAGTAAAAAAGATATTGTAATGTATAATACAAGGTAATTATATAGAATAGTTTAAAAAGAAAGAATATGTTAATAACAAGACTAGAGTAGAATAGGTCGGCGGAACGCCGTTGGCATAATAATACTATACATAATAACCTAAATCAATTCCCGTTGAACATACGGATAGCGGAAGGTTAAAAACTCTCTTTAAGACGGGAAGTCTTGCTCGGAATGGAGCGAAGACGGCGACCTGACGGCAGGTCATTAAAGTACCTGCGAGCAGGGTGACTGGAATCGTCTATCATTTTTAGTGTCCGTTTTCTAGTTCGATCGATGTAGATACTTTGCAGGGACGGGAGGCCAGTACCTATTATTTCCTCTGCCGTCCTCACGACTGATTCCATCTTTGACAATTCTTTCTGATTGACGCGACCAAACCAAACTGTGATTGACCTAGTTATAACGGATTCAATGATAGCACGATAAAAATTTACTAGAATGGATTGACGGACTCCGAATGATTTGAGTTGACGAAGGAAGTAGAGCCTTTGTCTGGCTGACTTTAGAATATCAGTAGCATTGACAGTCCATGTGAGGTCAGCTGACAAGTAAGTACCCAGAAACTTACTTGTCAGAGTCCCGTAAGCACCCTTATCAGATGCACGAGCCAACTCAACTGGCCCCTTTCCATGCAGAGGAGCAGCGGCTCTATTCTGAGTCCCTCCCGGATGACCTACCTTCTTACCTTATCTCTAAAGGAGAGCTCTGAGTCCCTCCCGGATGACCGAGTTTCTCACCTTATCTCTAAGGGAGAGCCCAGTGGGGAAAACTAATTTCTACTGCTTGTATCTGGGATCCTGTTTTTTTCAGTCATGACCAACAGTTTTTGACCATATGTGAGGGTAGGTGTTTTCTAATTAGACAATTAGCCTTAGACTCCCACCTCATGTTGCTGACTCGTTTGGATTTCTGAAGAGTTTCACTTGCCAGAACAACAAGCTTCTCCTCCCATGACTTCCTTCTTCAATTCCCTCCTCATTCCAAGTTTACCCACTCCAAGACCTGCTACTCCAACCACCTACTTCAATTCAATCTTTGTCCCATGATCATCCACTCAAGCCACCTTTTTTAAAGGTACTCCCAAATTTCCTTTTTAGGATTTTTCTTCGCTCTAAGACCCTTCCAAGCCTCCCTCTCAAGATCTCCTCCTCAGCTGTTCCGGTCCCACAACCCTCTTTTGCTAGTAACGTTTTTGTGTTGCTGTTAAACAAACGTCTCCCTCGTGGGGTTTGATCCCTTGTAATCTGACACTTTGTGACACAACGCGTCAGTTTTCAGTGCAATATCCCGGTTGTCTGTAGTTTTTATTTTAGATTTTCTAAAACAGTTGTTGTAGAAAAAGTATTTTATATTTTGTACTGTTAAATATTTTTCGTTGTATTGTTTACTTTATTTTCACTTTGAATTCATTTCCAAAATATTGTGCAATGGAAGGTATTTTAGTTGTCATGTTGACTTTTTTTTACAGTTTTAAGTGCAATATCCCCGTTGTGTATTGTTTTTATTTTAAATGTGAATACTTGATATTAGCGGTGAATACTTTATATGTTTTCATTTATTAGTCTTTATATTTTAGCTAACTAGAGTGCAACCGCAATTTTGGTGTAGCAATACAACTATAATTAATGTGATTCTGATTCTGCAGTCCTGCTCAACATGTACGAGGCCCACCATAGCGCCACTCTGCGAGGAATGGCCGTCAAAGAACTCTACGAGCACATTCAGGCCGACGACCGCTTCACTAAATGCATCAGCATCGGACCGGTAGGCCAGTGTTTAGAAATTATGCAAATAAGTAAACCAGTACAACCATAGGCTCAAGCAATGCTTCTAGGTTATTTTCTGTCGTGCCCCCCTAGGAAGAAGAAAACCTCCTCCCCTACTAAAAATTGTATAATTCATCAAATGATTTTATGCAGCCTCTGCATAACACTATACTTATCTAAATCTATTTTATATAATCTTGTCTAAATCTATTTTAATCTAATCTAAATTTTATCTAATCTTTTGATCAATTGGAAATATAAATTTGGTGGTATTCCTGTCGGGCATCCATTTAGATCTAAATATATCTAATCTAAACTAATTTATTTGTCTTTAGCTAGGTTTTGTGTCAAAGCACCCCAATAGATATAAATCTAATCCAATCTAAATCCAATCTAAATGTAACTGTCTGTCAATCCATCTATCATCTAAAATACTTTATAAATCCCGATTTGTGTATGTTCGTATGTAGCTTATTAATAATAATAATAAAATAATTTCCTTGTATTGTCATTCTGTGTAACAATGTACACAGAACGAAATGTCGATTGCACCTGACCCGTTGTAGCGAGCCGATGCAGCCGCAGCCAACAGAGGGCGCCGCCGACCACTTTTTAAGTCTTAGGAATGACTCGGCCGGGGCGCGAACAACCGACCTCCCAGTCTCAAAGCGGGCGCCTTACCCTCTAGGCTACTGAGCTGGGCTTTGTAATGGCTAAACCGATGTTCGTGAAAATTTTCAGTGTTACTCTCGGCATCCGGGTCTTTAGCTAGGTTTCGTGTCAAGGCACCACCAACAAAATTGCTAAACATCTGCTTTTGTGTACAAGCTATGGAGCTGCACGTGGCCATACTGCGCTTTGGCACTCCCTTGTGGTTCCTTGGTGTTTTTTTAACAAACCACGGCTAACTGAAATCAGGCAATAGAAAAAGGAAGAGGGATTATGAATTTCGCCTCGTGGTATCCTCTGGGCTTCCGTAGTGCGTCTTCTTCCATTACACAGATTTTATCTCCGTTCTGAACTATACCAACTTATAGTGGTGAATTATAACACACTGTCCCTTTAAAGTTAATTGGCTGTGTTTCAGATATCCAAGACCATCAACATGTTGGTCCGCTGGTACGTGGACGGGCCTTCATCCGCTGCCTTCCAGGAGCACGTGTCTAGAATCCCTGATTATCTCTGGTCAGTTTACTGCTTCCAAATTCCCCATAAAAGCATTCTTTCGGACCATAAATAGCTCCGGATTATAAATCGCACCAGCCCAAAAAAATGCATAACCAAGAAGAAAAAACATACACAATTTGTAATGGAGTATAAGTCGCATTTTTCCCTCAGAAATGAAATTCAAAATTATTTTAGTGACATTTGTGCGATTGATAAAGGCTGGTAGGGGCATTTTTCGACACAACAGGGAAACACAGGCCTAGAGCGCCCTCTTGCGGTTTAGTGTGAAAATAACATGTGAAAGGATATACCGTAAATTCCGGACTATGGAGCGCACCTGATTATAAGCCGCACCCACCACATTTTAAGAGGAAAACCGATTTTGTACTTACACAGGCCGCACCCGTATATAAGCCGCATGCGCCCACATCAAATCATGTAACATAATCACAAAATTAGCCCTAACCAGGCTTTGAGTCCCGTGATTGTAACTGAATACAAAGTACACAGTCCAAAGGCCACAGCCGGCAAAATGAACAGAAAATGATACCGGTACTTAAGGTTTGATGCAGACCTACAGAGTCCGGGTACCTGTTGAAACTAATCCAAGGAAAAAAAAGTGTATATTTCCAAAGGTAAGGGTGGGAAAAATATATATCCACTATTGTCCGCCGCGACAACAGGTCTCACTCACCTTTACCCCACTTCACGTCAGCCTGCGATTGCTCCGCCCCTCTTTTTTAATTCGCAAAACATAGCAGAATAAGTGTCTCAAATAAATACATTACAAAAATATACAGATGCAAATACATATTATACATCGGTTACACATATTTACAAAGAAAGACGGTACACCGAGAGAGTTTTCAAAGCTTTAATTATAATATTATAACTTTCATCCCAAACTGTGCCTGTGAAGGGTAGCAAAACCCTACTAGTAACACGCTCGCAGTACAGTAAATGGGTCTGTTAAAAAAACATCTCGTGCTTGTAGAAATCACGGTAAACCGTTCTCATCTTCCTCCTTATAACTGGCGTCATCAAAGTCGTCTCCCCCAGTATGGGAAAGAGACTTTACCATATAGGAGTCATCCCACGCTCCCTTATTCCAAAACACGCAAGCAACACGCTCTCAAAGTGAAGTTTACCTGCAGTAGCTCTGTTTCCTTCTATATCGGGCTGCTAGTTTGCTTTTAGCTAGAAAGCTACGTCATGTGCCTTTCTTTTTGCAATTTGCATGATGAGGATATGTCTACGCTAATTTAATTTGTGCATAAGCTAAGAAGTTGCAGTCTTCCTCGGCGCATATATTCCACCGGTCTAAATCTTACCTTTTGTACTCGAGCGCCGCTGGCGGCTGTTAGAAAAGTTACATAAATTGGCCGCATCACCGAATAAGCCGCAGGGTTGAAGGTTTGGGAAAAAAGTAGCGGCTTATAGTCCGGAATTTACGGTAATTGTGAGTTAATAATTTCAGACATAAGGTTTAAATTTGAAAATAACATTTAAAATGATATATTCTATTAACGATTTCACACATAAATCGCACCAGATTGTCAGTTTCACCCAAACTATGAAAAAAAAAACGTTAAAGTCCGGAGGATACGGTAGAAACGCTGTCTTTGTGCGTTGCAGGCTAGGACTCGATGGAATGAAAATGCAGGTAAGTCATCCACTCTTGCAGAGAGCTGATGCCAACCTGAATAGTCTTATCTGGAAATCATGCATTAATCAAAGTTGCTTTTCCCTTTGGAACAGGGCACCAACGGCTCTCAGCTGTGGGATACTTGCTTTACTGTTCAGGCTTTTCTTGAGGTCAGTGACTTTTCCTTTATTTGATTTATTTTTTGTACGTAGGTAAGGATAATACTTTCCAGAATTTAAATTGCAATGAGTTCTAAAGCAGCCAGATCTTATCTTGGCTCCATCCCCTCAACCTACTTGAAACCTGTCACACTAGTATATTCAATGAACAGAATGATAAGAAAAACGTGAAAAGTCGATGGAGGCTGGGAATATAACCACACACTTATTTGTGCATTTGTTTGTTTTTTTACTTTGTAATTGACAATATAACCGACACTTTAATTCTTCAATTACGGCAATCTAACCTCTAAACACTCTAATGTCCCCTGTGGCGTTCCACAGGGCTCTGTACTTGGCCCCCTTCATTTTAGTATTTAGATGCTTTCGCAAGTATAATATTAGTTTCCATTGCTATGCAGACGACACTCAACTGTATCTGCCAATGGAGACAACTGGATGTTGCTGTTATGGACTTTCTGGACTATTTTACAGGCTTGGGGATGTTGTTGCTGTCATGCACTTTCCGGACAAATTTCAAAATGTTACGTAGTGTTCTCCTTGATTGATGTTTACTATATTTGTGTACTGTAACTCAATGCTAAATCTATTCCACCCTGGTCATCCTGGAATGGGGATTACCACTTGTGAGGCCCCTTCTCAAGGTTTCTTTTTTCCTCACGCTGCGGTTTTGAGTTTTTCCTTGCCCGATTGTTGGTTTAAGATCAGGTAATGGTGTAATTGTAATCCTTCAGATTCAGATTCAGATTCAGATCTACTTTATTGTCATTCTAGTACACGTGTATACAGAACGAAATGTCGATGCATCTGACCCCCACAGTTTCCTTGAATGTACAGATATAAATAATGTTGTATTGTATTTTGGCTACTTATAGTATTTTACCATAGTGCCGATAGTGCAAGAAGAGTAGCTAACCAGATGTGCAAAACTGTGCCTTCCTTTGAGACATTTTTGTGATTAAGGGCTATATAAATAAATATGACTTGACTAATCAGTACATTCTTGTCTTAATGTCACGTGATATCAGCCAGGACCCAAGGAGACATGAAAAACAGGACTGTGATCAAACCCCAACAGGGGGCATTTATTCAACAACAAAAACGAAAATCACTAAGGAGAAGGGAGAGTGGGACTGGGACTGCTGAGGAGGGGAAACTTCTGAGGGGATCTTTGGGTGTCTTGAAAAGAAAATTTGTGAGTACTTTGAAGAAGATGGCTGTGAGGAAGGTTTGAGAGGAGGAGCGGGTACTGCTGAGGAGGGAGACTTGGGAGAGAAACTTGGGAAGGTGCTCTTGATGTGGCAGAACACGTACTTAGAAGAAAATGCCTGGTGAAGAAGGTCTTGTGACGAGAAGGAACCTGAAGATGAAAGTTTTGGGAATGAACTCGTCTTCTTGGCAAGTAAATGTCTTGAAGGGTTCAAAGACGACTCGGCAATGTAGAATGGGAGGCTGGAGTCTTTATAGTAGGAGTTGGCTAATTGGGTGATGGGAGCACCTAGCCGGGGGAGTTGAGAGAGAGACTGGGAAACGGGGTAATGTTGCCGTGTCTTTGAGAAGGCGAGGGACTGCTGGCGCTGAACCATGACATCTTAATATGTGAATTTACTGGAATCCTAGAATTTTATGTATATATTTTCCTATTTTCTAATCTTGGATCTCAGTCCTCAATACCTCAATACTGGATATGTATTTATCTGTTTGTTTATCTAAAGTAAAAGTTTTGGTTTTTGTTCTTTACTGTCCTAGTTATTTTATTTTAATTCATTTTTTCTTATCTTTCTTATTCTTTTAGATAAATGTTCTAATGCTTCATAAAACAAAAAGCTAACTAAATTTTGCCCGCAAACAATCTTTTCTCGGGGAATAGGGGGGTTAGTTTGTTAAAATATTTCCTGGGACAAAACCACAAACAAAACCCCTGATGTGGTAGGTCGCAAACTATTTAACTGGATCGGTATGAAAAGATTCCCTTTTTTGAAATGTTTTTTTTTTTCCGATGGGGTCTTTCAGGCAGGAGCCCAGGACGACCCCAAACTCACAGAGTCTCTCCGAAAAGCCCATCACTTTCTGACTATCACACAGGTGAGAAAATAGGATTGCCTTTTTAATGACTTTCCTCAAAATTAAGGATCGACCGATATGGGGTTTTAGGACCGATATTAGTATTAAGAGGAGGCCAATAACCAATATTTGGAGCTGATGTTCATTTGCTGTTAAAGCTTTTTTAATAATACAAAAATAAACACAGAATCTCTGTTATGAATTTAAATACAACTTTTAATAGCTCTCTGAAACCTTTGACAGTAAATAATTTAGAATACAACTAACTTGACTAAATGTTCACTTAAAACAAAAACTAACAGTGCAGGAAATAATGTTAGGCTAAGCAGCAACTCGTATAAAGCTACATTAAAACTTAACCCTCTGATTTTTTTGCAATAGATAAATAAAATTGTCAACACAATCAACATGACTTAAAATAATTTAAGGTATCGCAAAAAACCCTCATAAAACCGTGTTGCAAAACGCAACGGAAATTTCAAAGGAGCTCGCTAATTGAAAAGCGTGGGCACAGCCAGATTGACAAACTAGTGTTATGATAATAGCTAATTACAGCCTTCCTCTTTAGCATGCTTTTTATGCTCTCTCTCAATCACAAGCACACACGCTTGATTGATGAACTATTATTATGATAAGTGCTAATATATCAGTCTCCACCAGAATTGGGTTCCCTAAAAGAAGGTAAACTACACTTTTTATGCTATGTCTTAATCACACATGTACTTTTCCACCACAGACTTTTAAAAATCTCAATATTATGAGCGGTCTTAATTCATAGGCATGTCAGGACTCGGGAGTTACCAAAGCTACATCTGTTTACTCCGCTCTAACGTTATTCACCTACTCACTGTAAAGTTAGTGATGGTCGTGAGAGAGATGTAGAACACTGGGATGTTTATATCATTTGCGGTGGAGTTTTCTGTGTTTACCTTCAACATGTCTACTCACACTTCGGTCTGCAGTCTGTGACTGTGGAGCCTGGAAAGCATTTGATTCATTAGCTCTGGCCCCTGTCGCTTATCCAATCAGAGGGCACAGTGTGGGTAGTGATCAAGACAGAAGAGAGAGGCTTGCCTTCATCTGAGCCTAAATAATCGGGCCGTCAAATAAATAAAAATGCCGATACCGATAGCCGTCAAATTCCCAAATATCGGTGCAGATGATTGGTCCACCTCTACTCAAAGTGTAGAAATAAAATGTGAGACATTGAACGTGTTTCACTCCTTCAGATCCCGGAAAATCCTCCCGATTACCAAAAGTATTACCGGCAAATGAACAAGGTGAGTTGATTCTTCCGACTTCCGAGCCAAAGTCCTTCCGATGATACGTTCTTCTTGGGGCAGGGAGGCTTCCCCTTCAGCACTCGCGATTGCGGCTGGATCGTGGCCGATTGCACGGCTGAGGGTCTCAAGTCCTTGATGCTTCTGGGGGAGTCTGGTGCCTCCTTGGGCGAGACTGTGGCACCGCAGCGTCTGTACGATGCCGTCAATGTGGTAAGTTCAGGGTTCGTACTGGTGCTTGAAATCCCTGAAAATGCTTGAATTGTAATGTTGTGTTTTCAAGAATTAAAAAGTGCTTCCATTTTGGGTAAGGCGCTTGCAGATGCTTGAAATTGTTGCAATGTTTCACAAGTCTGCTTAAAAAATGACGCTGACATTCCTCTTTGGTGGCTTGGACTTAATGGCAAAAATCATACATTTTTAATCTCTCTTACCAGATAGGAAGTGTGTGCTGCAAACTTGAGCATTTTTGATGAGTGCCTCGGTCCAATCTTTTCGCTTTAATCAAAGTCAAAGTCAATTTCATGTGTCGATTTCTCAAATGTACTTTACATACAAGAAACCAAAATTCAGCCCTGACCTAAAATAATACTCAATAAAAATTCAAGAGTGTTTTCAGCTAATACTGAAGTAAAACCAACTGGCATATAAGACACGACGAACAATAAAATATTCAAAGCAGCAGCAAATAGTGACCTCAATACAGATAATGGTACAAATGCATTTAACCACAAGTCTGTTCTTTTTCTGATCAGGAGTGTCCGCTTATATCCTGTATAAAACTTCAATTTAGCGATCAATAAGGTTTTTTTTCTCCGATTCTGGCTCACAAACAAACAACATGACGACAAATAGCAGCAACAACAGCTTTCTTTTCCTCAGTCTTCTGACCAGCGCAAGTCTTGTTTTGCCCCGAGCTGTGGCTTTGACGTAGGTTGTCGAACCGTCTAGAACACAGGTGTCAAACAGGCGGCCCGCGGGCCATATCAGGCCCGCTAAGTGATTGAATCCGGCCCGCGAAACAACACTCAGAGAAGCGCAAGAGAAAAACGAGCTGCAGGTTGAAAAATGTCAACTTGATGTTGCCAAAGAAAGGTGCCTCGGACAAAGACACTGTACTTGTATTTCTTTCTCTCTCTCTCTCTTTTCCACCCCTTTCTCCTACTCTCTGTCTTTTTCACTCTCTGTGTCTCTCTTTTTCTCTTCCTTTGTTGCTCTTTGTCTCTCTATCTCTGTGTCTTTTTAACTTATTTTGCTCTGACTTCCTTTTTTTCTTTTCTCTCTTTTCTCCTTCTGTCATCCTACCCTTTGCGCTTACTTTTTGCTTTTCTCTCCTTCTGGCTTTCTATTTCTCTTTGGATTTCTTTCTTCCTCTTCCTTTCTTTTCCCCCTCTCTCACGACTTTTTTCGTTCTTTGTCCTGCCCTCTCTCCTTTTCCCTCCCTCTTTCTCTTATTTCTTTATCCCTCTTTAATCTAATAGTCCGGTCCCCGACAGAATGTTTGTCCTATCGTGTGGCCCCTGGTCTAGAGCTAAAAACGGCATCAGGTGTGCAGGGGACGGTGCTGTTGGTGTTCTAAAGCCAATAGTACTCTGCAGAAAATTTCATGGACTTCAAATTCCAAATGCCAAATAGCTGGGATTAAGCCTTCTCTTTTCTTTTCTGTAGCTGCTGAGTATGAGGAACCCAGATGGTGGCTTTGCCACTTATGAACGGAAAAGGGGGGGAAAACTCCTTGAGCTGCTCAACCCATCGGAAGTGTTTGGTGAGTTTCTTTCCATAGAACGGACATGAGCAGACTTATGGGTTCAAATATCTGGCCGAGGGGCTGTAACAGGACGAAAAAATACAGTAATCACAAAAGTGAGAACACCCCTTACATCTCTGCAGAATTTTCTTCATTATGTTTTAGTAAAAGTAGTGTCTGAAACTCGTGACAAAAAGTCACCAGACGGACACCATTTTTCCCAACTTCAATAAGACGACTAATCGCAAAAAAACGCGTTGTTGCAAAGTATTAAGGATTGATAATCAGACTACAGTAATCCCTCGGTTATCGCGGTTAATGGGGACCAAAACCACCCGCGAAAAGTGAAAATCAGCGAAGTAGGTGCTTAAAAAAGTCAAAAATGCTTAATTTTTTATATTTATTTTAAATTATTTTATTTTATTATTTTTATTTTTTAGACCTGCGAAGCTCTGAAGCCGCGAACTTGGAACCACTAAGTAGCGACGACCCTTCAAAAATGTTTAAAAAAAGAAAAATATTTTATTTTATTATTATTATTTTTTAGACCTGTGAAGCTCTGAACCCGCGAACGTGGAACCACGTAGTAGCGACGCCCCTTCAAAAATGCTTAAAAAAAATAAAAAAAAATATATATATATATATATATATTTTTTTTTTTTATTTTATTTTATTTTTTTTATTTTATTATTATTTTTTAGACCCGCGAAGCTCTGAACCCGCGAACGTCGAACCGCGAAGTAGCGAGGTCCCACTGTATATAACAGAAGAACACTTTCAAATTAAGTTTATTATAAATCTACTTATAACATTCATTGCATGTATATGACATTGCGGTTTTCCATCTGCCATCAGTATGTACCTGTATTTACTCATCTTCATTCATGCAATGTTTGCGTTGCGTCGTCTGCTCCAAGCCACGTGAACTCCTCTTTCCATGATGCTTTTAATGTACATTTACGTTTTGTAGCGTCATAAATTTTCTTAGCTTCTTTTGAATATTTCTTCTGGGGCTGAAGTTTCAGCTTGATTCCTAACCACTTATCCATTTTTCTTATGTTCTCTGTGCGTCTACTTTGGAAAATGATATGCAAATGCGCGACCATATAACGCTCGGGAAAGTCCGGAAGCACGAAGTTATTCGATGCAGGCTTCTGATTGCCTGCTGAGTATGCAAATTGCCAAAAGGACTGAAATTCTGAAATTTCCAAACCGAACGAAGATTTTAAAATCAGAATAAAGCAAACGTTCGATGTGAAATAAAGAGCAATCGTTGCATTGAAGCACTTTCCTTGACAACAATTAGAGGTCTCAAATTTGTTACTGCACTTGTTACTATGCTAATTATGTCTTTACTATTTTTGTTATGTGGCCACGTCTGAAAAGAAGAAGCTGATCATTTATATGACATTTCATATTTTTATGCGTCTGACTCAGTCTTTCCAATGCGATCCGAAAAGGACAAAAAGCCGAATATAGCGCTGCTTCCTCTTTTGAATTGTGAAATCATCTTCTCCCTTTCACAAACAGGTGACATCATGATCGACTACACCTACGTGGAGTGCACGTCAGCTGCTATGCAAGCGCTCAGCCATTTCCAAAAGGTCCATCCTCAACATCGCACCGAGGAAATTAGGTACACCATAAATATATTGTTTTTTTTTAAAGAAAATTATACTTCCAAATTTCCTTTTGAAGCAAATGTAGTGAAATAAACCATTTTCTTCTTTCACATGACTGCGATAAAATACTGTACATTACAATTTACAAATCTGATTGGTTCTGGCAGTGACATTGTATAATGGAACACATTTTCCCATTGAAATGAATGTAAACTCGATTACCGTAAATTCCGGACTATAGAGCGCACCTGATTATAAGCCGCACCCACCACATTTTAAGAGGAAAACCGCTTTTGTACTTACACAAGCCGCACCTGTATATAAGCCGCATGCGCCCACATTAAAACATGTTACACAATCACTAAATTAACTCGGACCCGACTTCGACTCCCGCGATTGTACCTGAATATAAAGTAAACAGTCCAAAAACCACAGCCTGCATAATGAATGGAAAATGATACCGGTACTTAAGGTTTGATGCAGACCTGCAGAGTCCGGGTCCCGTTGAAAATAATCCAAGGGAAAAAAATGTATATTTTCAAAGGTAAGGGTGGGAAAAATATATATCCACTATTGTCCGCTGCGTCCACAAACACGTCTCACCTCTACTCCACTTCCCGTCAGCCGCCGTTGTATTTGCCCCTTCTTTTTGATTCGCCCGTGGAAAACATATCAGAATAAGTCTCTAAAATAAATACATTACAAAAATATACAGTTGCAAATACATATTATACATGGTTACACATATTTACAAAGAAAGACGGTACACCGAGAGAGTTTTCAAAGCTTTAATAATAATATTATAACTTTCATCCCAAACCGTGCCTGTGAAGGGTAGCAAAACGCTACTAGTGACACGCTCGCAGTACAGTAAACGGGTCTGTTAAAAAAACATCTCGTGCTTGTAGAAATCACAGTAAACCGTCCTCATCTTCCTCCTTATAACTGGCGTCATCAAAGTCGTCCTTCCCAGTATGGGAAAGAGACTTTACCATATAGGAGTCGTCCCACGCTCCCTTATTCAAAAACACGCAAGCAACACGCTCTCAAAGTGAAGTTTACGTGCAGTAGCTCTGTTTCCTTCTATATCGGGCTGCTAGTTTGCTTTTAGCTAAAATGCTACGTCATGTGCCTTTCTTTTTGCAATTTGCATGATGAGGATATGTCTACGCTAATTTAATTTGTGCACAAGCTAAGAAGTTGCAGTCTTACCTTTTGTACTCGAGCGCCGCTGGCGGCTGTTAGAAAAATGACATAAATTGGCCGCATCACTGAATAAGCCGCAGGGTTGAACGTTTGGGAAAAAAGTAGCGGCGTATAGTCCGGAATTTACGGTAGATGAAGTTACTGCTCAGTACAAAACTTAATCAACCAAGAACAGTTACAAAAACCGAGTGAAAATTATAAAACGTACAAAGTCAGTGTAAATGTAATCCTTTTGTCACGCTTTTCCACTCACTGTGCCGCTGGATGCATAATAGCGATCCAGTGATTGTTGTGTCTTTCTGGAATGCAGATTTTTTTACAATTTTCAAACTGTTATTATCAAATATTTTCAATGCCCGTCGGCTTTTGCTTCGTCAGGAAATCTTCATGTTACAAAAGCCTGTAGTTTTCCCCAGCAAGCGAACGCATTCTGAATTTCTGCAGTCGATAACAGCTCCTCTGCCTCCGGCCTAATAAACAGTGATACATAAATACTACAACAGAAATTATACAAAAAATACAACTACAGTAATATTACAAACGTAAAAAAATGAATAATTCAAAAACAGTTTTATGGAAATACTAGAAAAACACCACTATATAAATACTTAAATAAAAGCTTTTACAGAAATACTCCAAAGTAACACCACAGTTATAATTAGATACAAAAATACATATCACAACAGGAATACTACAAAATACTTCTACAGAAACACTACCAAAAAAAACCACCTACCGTAATACTACAAAAATATTACAGATATACGGAAATACTACACATGTAACACTATGGAAATAGTACAAAAATACTGCTGCAGAAATACTATAAAAATAAAACAGTGATACTAAAACAACTACTACATATATATTCTGACAGAAATACTATAACACAAAAATATTTACTCCAGTAAAACTACAAATTACTAGAAATACTGCAAAATGCTACTATGGAAATACTACAGTAATACTACTGCAGAAATACTATAAAGATAAAATAGTGATACTACAAAAAACTACTACATATATATTAAGACAGAAATACTATAACACAAACACATTTACTACAGTAAAACTACAAAATACTAGATATACTGCAAAATGCTACTATGTAATTACTACAATAATACTACTGCAGAAATACTATAAAAATAAAACAATGATACTACAACAACTACTACCTATATATTACGACAGAAATACTATAACACAAACATATTTACTACAGTAAAACTACAAAATACTAGATATACTGCAAAATGCTACTATGGAAATACTACAGTAATACTACTGCAGAAATACTATAAAATTAAATAGTGATACTAAAAAAGTACTACATATATATTACGACAGAAATACTATAACACAAACATATTTACTACAGTAAAACTACAAATTACTAGAAATACTGCAAAATGCTACTATGGAAATACTACAGTAATACTACTGCAAAAATACTATAAAGATAAAATAGTGATACTACAAAAAACTACTACATATATATTAAGACAGAAATACTATAACACAAACACATTTACTACAGTAAAACTACAAAATACTAGATATACTGCAAAATGCTACTATGGAATTACTACAATAATACTACTGCAGAAATACTATAAAAATAAAACAATGATACTACAACAACTACTACCTATATATTACGACAGAAATACTATAACACAAACATATTTACTACAGTAAAACTACAAAATACTAGATATACTGCAAAATGCTACTATGGAAATACTACAGTAATACTACTGCAGAAATACTATAAAATTAAATAGTGATACTAAAAAAGTACTACATATATATTACGACAGAAATACTATAACACAAACATATTTACTACAGTAAAACTACAAATTACTAGAAATACTGCAAAATGCTACTATGGAAATACTACAGTAATACTACTGCAAAAATACTATAAAGATAAAATAGTGATACTACAAAAAACTACTACATATATATTAAGACAGAAATACTATAACACAAACACATTTACTACAGTAAAACTACAAAATACTAGATATACTGCAAAATGCTACTATGGAATTACTACAATAATACTACTGCAGAAATACTATAAAAATAAAACAATGATACTACAACAACTACTACATATATATTACGACAGAAATACTATAACACAAACATATTTACTACAAAATACTAGATATACTGCAAAATGCTACTATGGAAATACTACAGTAATACTACTTCAGAAATACTATAAAATTAAATAGTGATACTAAAAAAGTACTACACATATATTACGACAGAAATACTATAACACAAACATATTTACTACAGTAAAACTACAAAATACTAGATATACTGCAAAATGCTATGATGGAAATAATACAAAAATACAAGTACAGTCGTACTACAAAAATAGATAGATAGATAGATAGATACTTTGTTCATCCCCGAAGGGAAATTCACATTTCCAGCAGCATCCCTGAGCTGAGAACAATCGAGAACAATCGAAAATAACACGGGAGCTGCTGGAGTGGCTGCTGGAGTGGCTGCCATTCGTGACGGCGCCGGAAGAAAAGATTCAATTTGAATCATGTACAAACAAACAAACAAACAAAATATTCATGTTTCAATAAGTGGAGTGTTAATAAAATGGGGGGAAAATAATACTGATATAACCAGGTAAAACTAATTTACTACATAATCAGACAGTAAAAATACGATAAAAATACAAGTACAGGAGGGCAGCACAGCGGCGCAGTGGTTAGCCTGTGTGCGGCACAGTTCTGAGGTCATGAGGGACAAACAGAGATGGGGGATCAAAACTGGATGTTTGATCTTACAGTACACACACACATAATGGATGGATGGATACAAGTACTGGAATACTACAAAACTAAATATAAAATCTTGTGCTCAAAACAGGGACCTAATATTATTTTTTCTTTAATGTTAAGCGTTTCAAAATCAATTTGATGAAACTAATCTATTTAATAACAATTGTAAAGAAAATAACATGTATAGGTCTGCATGTATATTTATCCAGAAATGAAAATTTGGATATGTTGGGCACATTTTTGAACTCAATGTGGCCCCCAACTCCAAATATTTGCCCACGCCTGCTTTAACTGGTACTACGTATTTCTGCGAATCCTCCAGGAAAACCTTATCAGAGGGGCTGGACTACTGCAGAAGAGTGCAGAGGCCCGACGGATCGTGGGAAGGGTGAGCTGAACCGTCACATGGCACTATGTACGGCGTGCTAAAATACAGGGTGTTCCAAAAATCTTGGGCACATTTTGACATCTAAAGAAAAAAAATGGTAAATACAAAAAACTTGTAATCTCAATTTGTACACAATGTTTAAAAATGTTCCAAGCGATCACTATTGGTAACACAACTCGCTTCGAGCCACTAGTCACGAATCCTTCCACAAATCCCCACAAAAAGTAAAGGCGTGGTGTCAGATCCGGAGATCTGGGTTGCCAGGACACGAGATCGTGATCCTTCTGCCCAGTCCGTCCAATCCATCAGTCTGACAGTCTTGTAAATGTAAAATGTAAATGGTCTGCATTTATATAGCGCTTTTCAAGTCAATGAAGACCTCCCAAAGCGCTTTACAATGTGCTTCACACTTTTCCCTTTTTACACACAAACTAACCGATAGCAGCATCAGCCATGCAAGGCAACTACCTGCTATCTGGGGCATTAAGGATTCAATGTCTTGCCCAAGGACAGAGAGAAACGGCAGACAGCCCGTCAGGAACCTCAGACAGATTGGCGCAAATTTTTCCCGAAAACTCATTTGAGGCACAGCAATTCCCATGGCGGGCAAGTCCGTGGGCCAAATGGGCGGGGAGCGCGACAGCAGGGCAGGAGGAGAGTCCCCGGAAGGCAGAGGCTCATACCGGCAGTTGACGCGACAGGAGCTCTAATTGAGTTTGGCTAATTGCTCCTGCTGTCAGAACCTGAACAGATGGTGGACCCAGACGCGTAATGTCTTCACACAAGCTTTATTTTACCGGAGCGGGGCAGTCATGCGCGGGAACACAAACGCCAGCGATTTGGCGATCTCTGGGCAGAAGAGATCAAAACTGGACAGGATACACGAGCAAATAGTGTTCAGAAACTGTCTAACCCCGAGGCTCCAGTTTGGTGGCGCCCCATCCTGTTGGATTTTTAAGTTACCAGACTCTTTCTCACTCAATTTATCCTTTAACCAGTTTTTCAGCATGTCGTGGTACGTCTCACCATTGTCTGTTGCTCTTTTAAAGAAAAAGGTTTGTAGATGGCTTTTATTGACATGCACCAAACAAGGTCACCTTTGATGAATCTGACTGAAGTCCAAGGTGTTCATGTTGGTTCTCAGTACTTCATATGCAAGAGTTATGGCTGCTAACTTTGCTGTTTATGCGGAATGTCGCTAAAAACACGCCGGCCGTCAAATCTGTCATCTTCCATCTGTGGCATTGCAATGCAAAAGTCACGACGAGCTGGTTTGTCCTTCAACTGTTGGACTAACTGTAGCTTGTAAGGCGTCATACGCAGTCATCTCTTTAAGACACGCCAAACAGTTTTTGTAGGACACTGAAGTTCTCTACTGGCTCTTCTTTTTAGGGTTAGGGTTAGCTGGGCATAAGCACCCATCTGTTATGAATTTACCATGCCATCTCACTTAAACTTCCTCCCTGCCAGCATTTTTCAGAATTTTCTGCGAAATGCACATTGAAGAACAGTCCATGATTCAGTTTTTGCAGATTCAAGCACACAAAATGGATCAAAATCAATAGCTTTACTAAATCTTAATGTGATTATCATTACTTTTACTTCATTACAGACGCTCCCCTTCCTACGAACATTCAAATGATGAACCACGGTACATACAAAAGACATTTTTGAAATGTCGAAAAATATCCGGACATAGCTGTAAGTTAGATTTTGTATTGTGAGCACTTTTTCCCGAGTAGAGTACAGTACTGTAGTGCTTCTTTCCACCACTACTGGTGTTGTGAGAGCTCAGCCAGCATCGACCCCGAAAAAGAAATCCGGCTTCCCCTTCCGGGTTTGTGTGTAAACACACTGCACTGTATCTCTAGCACGCTAAGAGCTTTGACGTTTTTATTGTTTAATATCTCGTACATCCATTTAGTATGGTTGGTGTAAAGCGTAAAGAAGAGGGGAGCCGTTTCTTTTGTAATGAAAGTGGAATAGGAAAGCTTGATGCGGTTGAGAAAATTGTTGGATTGATTTTTTTTCGTCCACTTTTTACACGGAGGAGGAAGTTACACTTAACTTTCTTTATCTTTATAATCAAGCTTATTTGTGACGCCCTTAATCACAAGGAGTCACAAAGGGTTTCACAGACCAAAGAATTTCAACGCCGAATGTGTAGCTAAGTTTTTCATGACTATGCCTTACCATTCTGTCTGCTTTGTAACGTTATAGAGCATATTATTTTATGAAATTTTTCGGGGGAGTACAAAACAATACAGGTTACTTATGCAAGCCTTAAACATACTTCTATAAACCTTAAACTTACAAAAATTTTTTTTTTGGTTTGAACAAATTTATTGACACTAATATTAAAATAAAACAATCATGACAATCACAACAGCAATCAAGCACATTCATAATATTATGTTCCAATATGATGTTATTACCAGCAAACACATAGTGAGGATTTGAACAACCCTTCTCGAAAATCCTATTAGCAATCAAACATATTCACAATTTCATTATATGACATCTTTGTTAGTGTCAATAGATCACCAACAACAGAAAACAATTATGACCAACACAACAGCAATCAAGCATATTCACAATATTATATTCCAATATGACGATTTTAACAACAAACACAATGTGAGGTTTGAACAACCTTTCTCGAAAATCTCAATAGCAATCAAGCATATTCACAATTTCATTATATAACATCTTTGTTAGTGTCAATAGATCCGTCCAGGCCAAAGTTGATTGTCCTTGGTCTGAAAAAATCCACCGACACCAACAGCAGCAAAAACAAAACCGACATCAATTAAACAATTTCAGAGTTATTTTCTTTTAACAGTAGTTAACCAGCGTGTAAAAGGCAATACTATTGTGCAAGGGCGTAGCTCTGCCATCCCACTCTCCCAAGCAGCACTCTTACAGTCCTCTGTGTGGGTCTTCTCCAGGCCGTTGCTGCCGGGACTCCCACAGTGTAGCTTCCGTTGCTGTCGGGACTCCCACAGTGGGTCCTCTCAGGCCGTTGCTGCCGGGACTTCCACAGTATATCTCCCGTTGTTGCCGGGACTCCCACAGTGTAGTTCCGGTTCCCACCTCTGGGTGGGTGCAGACGAGTCTTCTTTATGGCTGCGTCCTAGCCCCGCCGCTCGCAGATTGTATGGTATCCGCAGCCATTTGTAGCACAGCCACGGGGGGGATCTGCCTGCACCTCCATACCAACAGGTTTCTGGAGGTCCAGATGGCGTCCTTGATGGCTGCGAGAGTGAGCCAGTCCCTGGCAAAGTCGTTCTGAGACCTCATCGACCGACTCACCCCGTAAAGCACGTACTGTGCATCAGGGACCTCCCCTGCTGGCAAGTCCGGGAACTTTCCTAGTTGGTCGGCCATTGTCCACAAGACCTCGGCAGCGCTGCACTCACAAAAAAGGTGCCTCACCGATTCCTGGGCGCCACAGCCAGGTCGAGGGCACGTCGAAGTCGCCGACATACCTCGGTGGTGCATTACGGCTCTGACTGGGAGAACTTCATGAGCCACCATCCATGACAAGTCTCTTAGTCTGTTTGGGAGGGCAGGATGATTCACGTTTCTCCAAACCGTTGTAGGTTCGCCAAACGCAAGCCCCCGCACAGGGCTTACTGTTGCTCGCTCTTGCACAATAGCAATAAGGGCCCTGTGGTTTTGTAAATTGTGACATTCTTGTTTTTCCAAATCAAACTTCTTTAAAAAATCCCTAATAAAGAGATGTGTTGGTGGCAAGTTAAATGAAACTGGAATCAAACGATTGTTTGGTACAAGCTTTAGCTTCCGCAAATATGAGCCCATCCAAAAACGGGTCATTGCTTGACTTTTCGGGTTGTTGGGTGGGCCCACAGCGTTTTGGAAGTGGAGAGAGACATATTTGCTTCCCAGGAAAAGCTGGAGGTCAGGTACTCCTTTTCCCCCTTTTTCCTTTTTCTTTTTCATTGTATCTCTTTTTATCCTTTCCCACTTTGATCCCCAGACAAAGCGAAAGATGGCTCGGTCCAGTTGTAATAGCACGTTTCTTTTGGGCATAAAAACTAAACTGATTGACAAAAGCATTGGTAGGATAATCGCTTTGATGATAAGGACCTTCCCCTCTATTGTCAGTTTTCTCAGTGACCAAAAAACAAGTCTTTGCTTAACTTTCCTTGTCATGTCATCCCAGTTGGTCTCGCCTCCTCCATCCGCATTGAATTTTATCCCTAGGATTTTCTGGTCTGTCTTTAATACCGTCAGCGGGAGTCCTGCCTTTTCTGTCTCTTTCCACATTCCATAAAATTTTACTTGTGATTTTTCTCTATTTAGCCTTGACCCAGACGCCCTTCCAAACAGGTCAGTCAAGTCAAGGGCTCTTCCAACAGATGCGCGGTCAGTACATAAAATATTAAAATCATCCATGTACAAAACACACTTGATAATTTGTCCCCCACTTCCTGGGATATTGATCCCTTCGACAAATCTATCTTTTCTTAACATTTGTGCCAAAGGTTCAATGCAAAGAACATAGAGAAGCGGAGACATAGGGCAACCTTGACGTACACCGCAGTTGACCTCGATTGCTTCCGATAAATTCCCGTTAATCATGAATTTGCTGAAGATGTCTCGGTATAGCAGTCCTACCCACTTGATGTATTTTTGGGGAAAACCACATTTTTGCAATACCCTGAAGAGGTATTGATGCGAGACTCGATCAAAGGCTTTTTCAAAGTCTAGGTTTAGGACCGCTAGTCGCATGTTTCTGTCTCTCGCATAACAAATGGTGTCACGGATCAGCATGAGACTGTCGTTGATCTTCCTTCCCACAATGGCACAGGTTTGGTCTGGATCAACCAAGTCTCCCAAGACTACAGACATTCGTGTCGCTAGAAGCTTGCTGAAAATTTTACAGTCCACATTTAAAAGTGTTATAGGTCGCCAGTTTTTTAAGTCAATTTTGTCTCCTTTTTTGTGCAATAGAGTAACTATCCCTATTCTGAAACTGTCTGGCATATTGTCTCGACTGGAAAATTCGTTAAAAACCGTAATCAGATCTGGTGCTAAAATATCCCAAAAAGTCCGGTAAAATTCGAGGTTGAGTCCGTCCTCCCCAGGTGATTTGCCTTTTTTCATAGCTTTTATGCAATCATTCAGTTGTTAAAGTCTGACGTTAAAAAGGGGTCTTGACGCACTGATCTTGAAATATGATCCAATACATGCCCCATTTCATTCTCATGTGTTTCTTTCTTTTCAAATATTTTTTTGTAGTAGTCTTCGACCAATCTGGTTATTTCACTACTTTCCTTTGTTATTTGCCCGTTTTCGTTTTGAAGTTTAAAAAGCCCCTCATTTTTGCTCATAATTTTTTTAAAAAAGTAGCGTGTACATTTTTCCCCTTCTTCTATTTCTCTTTCTCTGCTTCTTATTATGATGCCTTTACTCTTTATTTCCGCCAAAGCGTTTAGTTCTTGTTTGGTCTCTTTGATTTCATCATTAAAGTCCATCCCCTTTTCTGTTAGGATGAAATAGCGTTGGAGTCTTCTTTGTAGACCCGACATGCGTTTCATCTCTTTAAGTTTCTTGTTTTTCCCTGCATTTTTAAAAAAGGTCTGTGTTCGTTTCTTTGTCACTTCCCACCATTCTGCTCGTGAATCATACGAGTCTTGAAGGGTCTGCCAGTCTTTGTAAAGCTCTCTGTATTGTGTGACTATAGCCTCATCCTCCAGCAAAGAGCAGTTTAACTTCCACAAACCCTTCCCAACAGTCATACCTGAAGAGAATGAGAGAGAGCAGGACAATAGCAAGTGATCCGAAAAAAAAACAGGAATTAATCTTGCATCACTCTGTGCTAAACCCCTTGTAAATATGTAGTCTATTCGAGAGGCTCTGACATTGTCACTACTGAACCAGGTGAAGCCCTCTTCTCCTGGATGTATGGATTTAAAACAGTCCACCAGTTTAAATGTCCGGCACATGTCTTGTAATAAAGTTGATGTTTTATCTACTTTAAACTCCTCATCGGTCCTCTTTCTATCCTTCCGACTTAGGATGCAATTAAAATCTCCTCCCACGATTAGTGGTTGATGGCCTAGCATATGCGACTGGATGTCCTCTAAAAGTTCGTACCTGAGATGTCTGTCTGCATGGCCGTATATGTTAATTAGGTTAAAATCATTCCCTATATAAGAAAGTTTTGCTAAGATTGCGCGTCCTTCTCTCATCACAGTACTCCCCTTTATGATGAGTTGAGGGTTGTTTATTAAAATGGCTACCCCATCGTTACGGTTTTCATTCGAGCCACTCCATAATGAAGGATATGGCCAAATCTCTTCCCACTGTTTATAATTTTTTAGAAAGGGGATGCAGCATTCTTGTAGTAAAAACACATCTGTTCTGATAGTTTTTAAGAACGATAAAACACTGTGAGCCTTAATCTTTGATCTCACACTTCTCACATTGATAGTAGAGAATGTAATGTTCATAATTGTGGTTAAAGTATTTAAACTAGTTAGACAAAACCGGGGGATCTGAGTCCATTCTTTGGTGATCATCAAGAGTGTCACCTGTGTCAGACATATCACTTAAGAGTAGTACTTCATTTGGAGACTCACCGGGGAAAACTCTGGAATCCTCCGACTCTCTGTCTGTGGTTCCAGGTCTTCCCCTTTTTTCTGGGTTAGGGGGTGAGCCAGAGGACCTATCAAGGGGTCTTTTACTTCCCTGCCCACAAAGGGGCAGATTTTTTCCTTCCCCGACTTCCTCCATCTCAACTTCATACAGTTCCCTTGTGGGCTTTTTTATCGGCAATCGGCTTTCTTCTAAATCTCTTCCCTTTGTTTCCGGTGTTTTCACCACCCCCAATTTTGTCTTACTTTTACCCCTCTTTCCAGTGCCTGTAGGGGTTTTTGGAGAGTCGTTCACCTTTTCAATTTTTTTGTCTTTTTCAAATTCCGGTAGTGGCGTAGTAACAAATTTTGTTATTTTGGACTGTCTTCCAGGCCCTTCCTGATTAATATGTGTTGTCTTTTCTATTTGTTTGTCTTGTCCAAATTCAGGTATTTGATGAAAAGTCGAATTAGAATTTCCAGTTCCTTCCTGACTCAAATTTGATTCTTTGGTCTCTCCTCCAGAGGTTTGAGGTGTATTTTCAATTTGTTTGTCTTGTTCATTTTCTTTGTGCATTTCTTGTTCATCTTCATTAGGTATTTCCATAACTTTATTCATTTTCTGTTCATCTTTATTGGGTATTTCCATAAATTTATTAATTTCTTGTTCATTTTCATTTTGCATTTCCATAACTTTAGTCATTTCATTGTTTTTGTCGTCTTTTTTCATTTCATTGTCTTTGTTGCATATATTATTTTCATTATCTATGGTTTCTGACATCATTTCATTGTCTTCTGACATCATTTCATTGTCTTTGTTGTCTTTGTTAACTGCCTTCCTAGCTTTCAACTTGTTAGCAAACGACTTTGGGCAGTTCCTATAGAGGTGGTTCGTTTCTCCACAGAGATTACATTTTCTGCTATTGGTGCATTCTTCAAAGGAATGTCCAATTGTCCTGCACTTTCCACAAAAAACTCGATCACATACCTCAGCTAGATGTCCATGCTCACCACATTTGCGACAGAGTTTCGGTTGACCTTGATAGTGGACAAAGCCACGGTTTTCCCCCAGGAATATAGTCGACGGGAGCTGTTTCAGTCCCTGAAAGCCCTGAGGATCTTGCAATTGCTGGATGGGTATCCTCCAGGCACAATTCCAAACGCCTTTCTCATCCCTCACCTTCATAGCCGGTCCTTTTATCAAGCAATATCTACTCAACAAAAAACATATGTCCTCAGCATTCACCATTTCATTAAACATCCTGACAATAACTATCTTGTTGGCATTATCAGACAGCTTCTCCACTATAAAACCAGAAAACTGGGGCCTCACCCCCTCAAAACGATTCCAAAACTCTTGATAAAGAGCCGCCGTTACAAAACTTACATCAAAGCCCTTGCCAGAAGTCAAAGTTATGACGCAATGCAAGTCCTCCATTTTAAACTTCAGAATTTTATCAAGAAACTTGTTCATAAAATCAAGTCTTGACATTCCTACATCTTTGAATAAGAATCGCACGCAATTATGTCTCCGCCCGTTGGCATAACGCCCGGCCATGGCAGGACTCCGCGGAAGGGAATTCCCTTCGCACGCGCACGGCCAATTGAGTAAGCCTCGGAAAAATATCCCAACAATTTCCTAAAATAAAAAATCTAGCCACACAATCTTTGCAAGGGATCAAAACATCTGCAATTACTCCATTTAAAAAACAATTCCGAGCCACCTCATACTGAAAGTGTTCAAAACGCATTCAAGCAGAAATTCTGCATTGTGAACCTAAAAAAGCCAGACACTTGGCATTGAAGCAACTTACGAAGAAATTCAACTTACGAACGATCGTCAGGAACCTTCGTAAAGGCAGCGTCCGTACCATTCATAGTTGAGGAGATCTGGGGACCTCAAATGTGCCAAAGACTTTTGTAACACCCTGTATTTCCCCCACCCAGGTCCTGGGGCGTTTGTTTCACCTACGGGACGTGGTTCGGCCTGGAAGCCTTCGCTTGCATGGGCCACGGTTATCCTGGACGGGAGGACGTGGCGTCAGGTAGAGAAGCATCGGCCGAGGTACGAGACGCTTGCCGCTTCCTGCTGGAGCGGCAGATGTCCAACGGCGGCTGGGGGGAAGACTTTGAGTCCTGCGAGCGCCGGCGCTACGTTCAGAGCGCCTCGGCACAGATCCACAACACCTGCTGGGCTCTCTTGGGGCTCATGGCCGTCAGGTAAGGAAACGTCTTGAAAGCTGATCAGCACTTGCGAGGGCGTAGGTTTGGTCTTGGAATTAGTGGGCTTATAGCGGATTTTTTTAAGTGATCACGAAATTTTGAAGGCAGTGGCGGGCTGTGTATCAGTAGTGCTACGTCTGAATAAATGCAACCCTCAATAAGTCTTTGATTGGTGTTAGTAAATAAATATATTAATAATGTATCGTTTACCAAATTGTTTGAATTAGTTATCTGACTCCATTAACAAAACACAACTTACATTCGCCTAACAATGCATGCTCCTTTCTTTATGGAAAAATGAACAAGAGACTGGCATTTCCACACGGGCGCAGACTTAATTTCTTATACAAATTAAATAAGTGAATTCCATCGAATTAGCCGAATTAGTGTATATTTTTCGATTGTCCCTACCGTTCTCCGATCCTCCTCCCACGTCTTTTCACAAGCCTGTCGGCTCCTCCCATGGGCGGGCCAGAGAAAAGCCCCCACGTGGCCTCCACCTCGTCTCCTCGATGTCTGGACCCCGAGCGATTATCAAATCAGTGCCTGGCCTCCTGCGTCTTGGCCTTCTCCGTCAGAGTCCGGTTATCATCAGAACTAAACAAAACATTCGCATTCGGAACGGCGTGACCTGAAGCTCACTTAAGCCTTCTCTGTGAAAAATCTTCATTGCATTCAATAAATGTAACTTGTATAAAATCCTTTATAGTAAAATGTATGAAATCCTTCATCTACAGCTGCAACACATGTAAAAGAGCATCAACAATAATTTATCCTCATAAAATGGCAATACGATTTGTTAATATAACCACATTTTACCGACCAAACTTTTAATTTGTGCACAAAAACCATCCTCATATTTTTCCCTAAAAAGCTTTCAATTAGATAGATAGATAGATAGATTATTCATCCCCGTAGGGCAATTCACACTTCCAGCAGTATCCTTGTGTTGTTTATTAACAGGATGGCCTCGGGGTGCTGTGTTGTAGTTTAGCAACAGCCGAGTGGATGACGTCACACGCTAGGCCAAAAGTTCGATGTCCCTGCAGCAGATGGAAATATTTGTGCCCAGGGTTACACCACCTCGTGTCCACGTAGATAGCGAGTCCGCCTCCTCTCCGCTTCCCGCAAGCTTTTGTGTCTCTGTCTGCCCTAACAGCGCTACATACATTGGCTCCACGTTAGCGTCCGGGATGCTAGACGTTAGCCACGTTTCCGTAAAACACAGCAAACTGCACTCCCTGTGCGCTTTGATGTTTTTCACCAGCACAGCCAGTTTGTCGGTCTTATTTGGTAGAGCATTCCCATTTACCATGATTACGGACGGTTCCGAACGCTTATAATGCCGCTAGCCGCTTAGCCTTAGCTCCGGCTCTGCAGCCACGATAGGGCCCCCTCATCACGCCGGCATGAGAATTCTTCAGGGCAAGGAGTTGAATCCTCGAATAAACGCATTTTTGTGCGTTAAAACCCACATCGAAAGGATAGAAAATAATCCAAAGTGTAACATTGAAGATGCAAGCAGACAATAAAAGCAATAAATCACGAAATGAGCAAAATAACACGGAGCTGCTGGAAAGGCTGCCGCTCGCGGCGTCGCCTATGATTCTTCGTACATTTCAGTTTCATCAACAAGTTTCTTTCTATCACCATTGAAGCTAATGCTGAAAGTCAAGTCTGTCCTGTCGTATTACTGACACAAGTTTTTATTCGATTTTGGGCTGAAAAGGTCCGTTCGACAGAAGTAAATCCCTTGCTACAAACCCCCCAGCCACAGACTTTGTCAAAAAAAGGAACTTTGAAAGACTCACCATCAATCATTGGAAATATCTACAATTTGAGACTGATTTGACATGAAAAAATAAATGAGACTGCTAAAAACTAATTGTTGTCGTAGACCCCTGGCGTCGTCTGCTGGTTAACACGCCCCCTTTGCCCACAATTTTGATACTAAAGTAAACAACCCTTTACAGTGGACACTGGGATTTTTGCTTCAAGTTTTTGTTGTGATACTCCAGTTCCTGCCCCCTAGCCAATCATAGTTAAACCCAGGGTTGGGTAGGGTTACTTTATCTTCATAACTTTCAATTACTTTTGGATAACTCCAATACCAAATATGCTAATAAAAGAAACTAAATATGAATAAAATGATGACTCACAACACGTGGTAAGCTTTCTCTCCTGGCTTTGATCTCCGGCAAAATTAACACAAAATGCGACAGAAACAAAATGCAAATAAATCCAAACTTGCTTGTCAACATCATTTTTGCCGTTCCATGTATTCCGTTACTCCCCAAGCCTGCACAAAATTTAGCAATTTTAATCATATTTAGTTTCTTTTGTCTTTTATTAGCATATTTGGTATTGGAGTCATCCAAAAGTAATTGAAAGTAATCAAGTAAAAGTAACCCTACCCAACCCTGGTTAAACCACAGACATTTTGTCACGCCTTTGAGAAGGCACTGCTCGGCCAACTAGAAATCTGATTAGCTAAACCAACAGCTTCATCCACACTTATTTTATGCCTCAGGGCCTGCAGAGCTGACTGTGAAGGCCTCCAAGTAGATTTGCTCCTATGTTTCAGGGTTTGTACTTCATGGATTTCACCTGTCACAGGTTTTTTGTACCAAACCCTCGCAATAAATGAGGGATCACTGCATTTTAATGTAAATATAGTTTTTTTTTTTATCAGTTACTTAAGTACGTTTCTCTTGTTATTTCACAAAACGCATCGAACAATTAGCTTAACGCCAAGGATTATCTGCAAAAGTGAGTTTTTGGGTGCAAAAGTCTGAGTCTATGGCTCAAAATTAAATTAATGTGTCTTGTAACATGTCAGTACTGCCAGAATGACAAATCCTTGTTTCATTGTGTACAGACAGTCAAATTTGTTAGCCATGTTCTGAATGTAACAATTACTCTGATGCCGGGATCGGGAACTTTTTTGACCCAAAGAGCCATTGATTGCATAATATTCAGATTTTGATCTTATTTTATTTTATTTTAATTTAATTTTTACTTTTATTTTATTTTACTTTAGTCATACAATACTATATTTTAAGACCAAACTCAACAGAAATGCCAAACCCCCTGTTTCTTCAGCACATTTTCTTTCACCGTTTGATGTTTGATGATATAAAAAAGAAACAGTGCTTGAGCCTGTGTCCTAACTCAGTATACATATACCACTTAAAATCAGTCTCCCTCCGACAGTTATTTAAAACTGTTGAGACTGTCATTTTTGTCCTATATAATGGCTTTAAAACAAGGTGCAAGCAAAGTTCTTTTGTAAAAATGTCACAAAATACTGCAAACAAGGATACCAACTTATTTACTTTCAGAGCAGACGGCGTTGGGGTAGGAGAAGTCGTGCACAGGCCCTGTCCTGTGTATAGCTCTGCCCATTCCCACCGTTCACCCAATCATGGTGCTTTGCTCGGGCTTTTGGGTGTTTAAAGTTTGTTCTGTGTCATTTTTTCTGTCATTTTGAAAGTGCCTTAGTGATACAATGTTGTGGGAATGAATCAAAACGATTTGTGATTCTAAAGCTATTGAGAAAATCAAATTTATTTTAATGTATTTCATCTCATCATGTGAAGACACCCTGACGGGCAAGCCATCGAGCGAGGCATCAAGCTGCTGATCGACAGGCAGCTTCCCAATGGCGACTGGCCTCAGGTGACCTTCCCGTCCTTCAATTTTATAGCACAAAAATGAGAATTTAACAAACATTGCGTCGTAATACCGTAGGAAAATATCGCCGGTGTTTTCAACAAGAGCTGCGCCATCAGCTACACCTCCTACAGGAACGTCTTTCCCATTTGGACACTGGGCCGATTCGCCTCACAATACCCCAAAAGTTTTCTGGCAGGCAAGATCAAACTGTGACGATGTCAAACTGCCCCGTCCAAAGGATTTAAAAAGGGTATTTTACTTCTGTAATACAGTATTCCCTCGATTTTCCCTCTCACTCTGTTCCATGACCACCAGTATTACATGAAAACTGTCTAATATTTGACCACTAGATGTCTCTGCATTGTGTAGTGCAACCAAAAACAAGTACCGTATTTTACGCACTATAAGGCGCACCGGGTTATAGGGCGCACCCCGAAAAAATAGGTTTTGGTCCTATATTTGACATACATAAGGCACACCGGATTATAAGGCGCTACAATGGGAACATGGACAAAACAGTCAGATAGTTCAGTCCAATTTATTACCCCCTTAACATTCCGAAAGCTTGCAAATAGGCAAATACGTGTCGTAGACGCGTGCGGGTGCGGTGTCCGTACGATATCACTCAAATGCATCGTTCCAAATATCATTCGGAAGGTTAAAGTCTTGGGATTCAAGAAATGCCAACCATTCCTTAGTTTCTATTTTCTTTTTCGCTCGCAACTTTACTGTGCATATGACAATAAAACACTTGGAATTGAGTTTAATTTAAAAATAGACACTCCATTCCATCCATTATCTGCACCGCTTATCACAGAAACATCGAGTTCAGTCTGAAACAAGATACTGGGAAAATGTATAGCCGGAGTAGCTCACCGAAGTCGTTGTGTTCAATAATAATGTGCAACCATGGTCCTCTTATATCCGTGAGTGTAGTAAATCCAGGAGAGTAAAATAATTACAAATACAGTACAGAATAGTAAAATACTGTTTTCTCTATGCCGTCAACCCAACTTGCTATTCACATTCATCTTTTTCGGCCAATTGCAGGCTTTGTTTCGCCCCTTTAGCCTATGCCAGCCTGTAAATGATAAAAAGGATCCGCCCCCTTTACCTCCGAATAACTTTAGCCAATAGTGATCGATTCAACTGATGATTGACACATCTTTTTCGGCCAATCGCAGGCTTTGTTTTGCCCCTTTAGCCTATGTGAGCCTGTAAATGATAAAAAGGATCCGCCCCCTTTACCTCGGAATAACTTTAGCCAATAGTGATGGATTCAAATGATGATTGACACATTGGTTAGCCAATGAAACGCCGGTATATAAATCCCAGCATACACCGCGGACTACTTTGCGTTTGGGGGAAAATGTAGTCGGCGGCTGCTGCATTAGTTGCAAGACTTTGCGACCTAATATTGATCCATAAATAAGGCGCACTGTATTATAAGGCGCATGGTCAGCTTTTGAAAAAAATAAAGGCTTTTAGGTGCGCCTTATAGTGAGGAAAATACAGTACTACAAGGCTAAAGGGAGACTCAAAGTAACCAAATCGCACAATTATTTTTTCCCCACCTTTTCAAAAGGTTTTTGTTCTTTGGGGGGACCTGTTACAGCAAAATGGCAGGCAATCATGTTAGCTCCCTCCAGGTGAACCTGTTGTGGAATGTGGATAATAGCTCATGATAAGTATGTAGGCATTTGGTGAAGGTCTTGGGATGACGTTGTTGCCTGGGCGGACGACCTTCACGAGATGTCTTAACTTTATTTGAGAACACTATAAAAGCCAATGTTGAACGTCTGGAACTTCGAACATGTCCCGAACGCAATAAAGCATGTTCCCTTTTTGCCATGTCTTCTCTCTGCGGATATTTTGGGGCGATGCCCAATGACATTCTCTCCAAAATACCCCATGATATCTAAAATAAAACATTTCTTGACCTATGGGTATTTAAACAAAAATGCACGTTTAACAATGCTAGTCTCTGTCTTTTTGCGACTTTTTCAAATCAATATTGTTTTTTCTTAAAACCTTGTGTGTAATATTTGAGCACCACATAGCAGTTTTGTAATGGGAATGAAAACCAGTTCCAAGACCATAGCGTAGCAGCAAAAGAAGCCCGACCAATATGGCGGTAATTACTAGGTATAGATTCCACTATGTAAAAGAAATACGAAATATGATTCTTGATAAAAATGTACAAATTTACATTGGTATGATAAAGAAAAATATAGATAATGCAAAAGTCGATCCGAAAAATGATGTGGGAATAATGCATAACAAGTAGAAAACCATCCATCCATCCATCCATTATCTGCACCGCTTATCCTCAGTAGGGTGGCGGGGGTGCTGGAGCCTATCCCAAAACCTTTTTGACCAAAAGAGCCATAGTAGCAAAATATCCTGATCGTTTTCAAATCTCAGCAAAACTGCCAAACTAACTCTCCAGACATAATCTAATTTTTTGACGTTAGATGATGCCAGAGCCTGTGTCCCATATCAACAATAATTCCACTTTAAACTTATGTCCCTTCCACAATTACTTAAGATAGTCGAGGCTCATTTCAACCTTTATTATTTTTCATAAATAATGGTTTCAAAACAAGCAGAGTTATTTTTTAAAAATGTCACCAAATACTGCAAAGATACTGACGTATTTACCTTCGGTGCAGACGGCACTAAGATGGAAGTGCACTGTGTCCATAGCCCCGCCCACGCTTAACACTTACCCAATCAAATTGCTCTGTGTGCTTGGCTGGCGTTTCTGGCTGTTTACAGTTTTTTTGTGGGGTTTTTTCTTGAAGTGTCTCAACGGTGATCATACAATGTTTAATGAGCTTCCATATAAAGGATTCCTTAGAGATGTACGGCCATGGTCTGTTGGTGTGACACCGTGTCTGTAGAATGTAATGAGGAGTATGCTCTTGATTTACTGGACCGAAACACTTAATATTAGCCACTGATGACGATGGCCAGAGACTGCTATGCAAGGTGCCTATTGTAGGCGTTAGGGGTTCAGTGTCTTGCCCAAGGACACTTCGATATTCAACTCTGAGGATCCGGGTATCAAACCTGCGACTCTTGGTCCCAAGACTTGTGCTCTACCTCCTGAGCTACCGCCCCCCCCCGGACCCCGGTTGTATAATCTTAATTCAGTCACTCAGCTAAAATAATAGATTAAATAAAGAAATAGATCAAAACAACAGTCATTGACACAGCTTAAGTTAGGTGTCGAATCGAACTGTTAGTTTTGGATCCTTCAACCCAAGGTGGAGCTCAATCAGAATGGAAAATCTTTGCTCGAATGAGGAGTGCCTCAAAATGGGCGAGCAGATCTTTCACGGGGATAAGAAGCTGACACTCAAGGCTGGTTTATCCTGTACTGAATTTCTGCTTGCAGGGTTGGGTAGGGTTACTTTAACTTGATTACTTTTAATTACTTTTGGATGACTCCAATACCAAATATGCTAATAAAAGACAAAACAAACCAAATATGATTTTATTTTTTTATTTTGTCCTGTTTAATTCCGGTTTCCAGTTTTGTTTCCGTCTATTTTTTTTCCTGTCTATTATTTTCTCCAGTTTTCGTTCCCGTCTAGTTTGTCCTCTTTATTTTCGATATCCTGTTTCATGATCTATTCTGTCTGTCCCTTCCTGTGCGATATAAACTCGGGCAATTGGTATCGATCTTGTCGGCCTCTGGCTTCCAATCATTTCACGCCAGACTGCTGCCTAACGTGCATGACTCACCATTTCCCGTAAAATAAAAGGCTGGTGTGAGTAACGTCACGCGTTTGGGTCCTGATCCGGTTCTAGTTCATGACATATAGTTGATAAATCCTTCGCAAAACACTATTTTATATAAGTGCGTTTTATAGTCCTGAAAATACTGTGTATTTATGTATTTTTTGCAGGACTACAACTTTACCTTGACACTGTCAGACAGGACGAAAGGAAGACTGAGATCACTTGCGCTCGTTTCTTGGTTTTATTGAAAGGAAGGAAATGACAAGGTGGGATTCTTCGATCCGTTGGTTGGCGGATTGACGGAACTTGACAGGCGGGTGAAGGCTTGGCGGGAATGGTCGCGGACAGGCGTAATCGTAGTCTTGTTGGCCAGGGCTGGAGAAGAAGGGCGTCGTAGTATTCGGAAAAGAGTTCAGGAGTCAGACGGGCAGGGCAGGTCGTAGGCAATTACAGAAACGGGTCGGCAACGGAGATCAATCAGAAGAAAACAGGGAGCAGGCAAAGAGTCAGAGGTACGGGCTTACTGAGCTGAAGGCAACAGGTAGCGTGAGTACAATCAGACAAAGAGTTACTGGAAGCTGGGGATTTAAATGTACAGGGTGCACCAATCAGTTGTCCTGGCTGTTGGTGCCAAATCCTGAACACAGGTGTTCCCGATCCGGGTGTTTGTCACAGACACGCCAACCTATCACAACACTACCAGTCAGCTTCTTCAAATTCCGTCTCGCTGTTTGTGTTTTCTCAACCGTTATCACGATCAAAATGTTTTTCTTGAAGAATTTTCACATTGTTTTCGAGCTGGCGTGCACATTTTCTAGATTGTTTGCATTCAGCCAGTGCCCACTTTGCCCTCCTGTGAGATGATGAGGGCGTTCCTGCAGGTAAATAAATGTGCAGGGACATGCACCAAGAGCGAATTTTTTGCATTGAGCACACAAGGTAAGAACATCGTTTTACTGTTTTAGTTGTCTTCTACTATTTTCTCTCATCTTTGCATTTGTTTCTCATGATTTCAGGTCAGCCTGTCGATGCATCACAAAAAGGGTGAGGAATTTTGAGATTTGCTTCAAGAGTTACAGTGCTGTGAACAAGTATTTGCCCCCTTCCTGATTTCTGTGTTTTTTGCGTAGTTATCACTCACAAAGGTTCCAGATTATAAAACAATTTTAATATCATACAGAGGCAATCAAAGGAGAAGTAAAATGCTGTATGAAATGGTTGATTCAGTTTATTAAGGCACCAAAAAATTAAAGCCTTTCCGACCCCATGTGAAAAAATAACTGTGACTAACCATAGTTTTGGGTAAGTCAAGTCATATTTATTTGTCTAGCCCTTTATCACAAAAAGTCTCAAAGGGCTGCACAGAGCACAACAACAACAGTTTTAACAGTTTGAATTTAGTTTTCATTTGAATCCACCGCCCCCCCCCCTTTTGCATCCTTCCGCTACTCTACCGTACCAGGTAAATCAATTTGTTTTATCTCCACATGTAGATTTATTTATGATAGTCACACATATATAACACATATGCAGTAGTACGTATTTACTGTTTCGTTATTTTATTGTTATTTTTTGGTGAGTTTAGAGGGCAGGGAGCTAGGTTGACTTCCACAGGCCACACCCAAAATTGATCGCCACCGCCTTTGTTGAATTGAGAAATCACTTAAATGTCAGGACCAGAACAGAAACAGGACCCAATCTTGTAGTGTTTACCACAAGTTTTATTGCAGGAAAGAGGAAGGGCTGCGCCCATGATCCGCTGTTCGCTAGGCGCGGGAGGCAAGTTGCTCTCGTACTCTGATTGTGATCCGGACACGGAAGTAGATATTCTGAAAATGAGCGATGGCGGTGTCAGGGACGGAAAACTGGTCGGTAGCCGGGACTGGGAGAGCAAGGCGGGGTCGGAAATGAGTCGTAAGCCAGAAAGGGAGAGTAGACGTAGTCGGGAACAAAAAGGGGTTGTAAGCCGGGACGGGTCAGCAGACATGGTCAGGATCAAAACAGGTAGTAGCCGGAGACAAACGGGAGCAAAAACGGGACAGGTGGGAGTCAGGGTCGAAAAAGTCTTGCCTAGTATACACTGAGGTTCGCAGACAGACTGACAACAGGGGATTGACAGGACTAATAGTGATAGTGAGCCAATCAGAACCTGCAGCGGTTGGCGCCAAATGAGCGGGCACAGGTGAATCACATCAGTAATCATGACAAATAGGTCTTATTTTGAGATATTTTATTTTGAATCTTGAATAAAATAAGAACCATTTTCCTATTTGTCTATTTAATTTACAACATTTTGACATTAAATGGAATCTGTCAGCAAAAGCGAAGTAGGCTACAAAATCCGAACAACACAATTGAAATGCCACAATCTAAAGATATTCGAGAAAAAATGGAAAAAAGTGATTGAAAAGGTCACAAAGCCATTTCCAAGGCTGTAGGGCTGGCCGTAGCGAACCACTGTCAGAGCCATTATACACAAATGGCTAAATGGTAAATGGTCTGCATTTATATAGCGCTTTTTAAGTCAATGAAGCCCTCCCAAAGCGCTTTACAATGTGCTTCACACTTACCCATTCACACACACACTTACACACCAATAGGGAGTCATCCATGCAAGGCGCCGACCTGCTTATTCGGGGCGTTAGGGATTCAGTGTCTTGCCCAAGGACACTTCGACATATAACACGGAGGAGCCAGGAATCGAACCTGTGAACACGAGCGCTCTACCTCCTGAGCTAACGCCGCCCAATAAGCCCACTAAGACTTGAAACCGTAGCAAACCTTCCCAGGAGTGGTAGACCAACTAAGGTTACTCCAAGAGTTTGACGACGGCTCATCCAGGAGGTTACAAAAGAACCTTGGAAAAACATCTAAGGGACAGCAGGTCTCAGTGGTCCTTGTTAAGGTCAGTGTTCATAACTTTAATGTAAGAAAGGCAAAAAATGGCAGTTTCCGGGCAACAACCACTCCAGTCAAAAAAGAACATTTGCCAAAATGCATCTTGATTATCCTCAATACTTGGTTTGATGATCTGAAACCTGTGTGAATGATAAATATGCAAAAATCACAGAAATCTGGAAGGCGGCAAATACTTTGTTACGACACAGTAACTGTTTTAATTATTCCTAGGAGGACACTGTGGCCGTGGAGGTGGAGGTGGAGGACATGGTCATGGACACGGGCATGGACACGGGCATGGGCACGGGCATGGGCACGGACAAGAAAAGGGATGTAAAAAACGCGGCAAGCGGCGCCACAAGTTAGGACACAAACATCGCAAGTGTCATAAGAAAGGACGGGACTGCCGCGGGGTGAGATTCTTATTTAACCACATTTCTTTGTTCTGATTTTCTATTCAATAAAGAAAATGAATACCGTAAATTTAAGACTACAGAGCGCACCTGATTAAAAGCTGATGGCTCAAATTTAAAGGGACAGTGTGTAAAATTTGGTGCTTTCTAGTGGCAAAAGAATCTTTCATTCAGTAGAAAAACAACTGTAAGGGAAATTATGGTCTAAAGGTGCCTTTTATACTCTTATATTTTTATACTCTTATATCTTTATACGTTTATATTTTTATAATATACTCAATAAGTGTGTGGTTTTACGAATTTGAGTTGTGCTCAGAGGCACGCACCTTCAAGGTCAAAATGATGAGTTCCCAGCCAACAACTGGGTCTCTTTCATTAAAAAGCCAAGACTTGAAAGGCCACTAACAGTTTCCCAGCTACTCCTCATGCTAGCTTATCCGTTGAAAATAACTTCCAGGTGCTTATCAAACAATGAATTACGGTGGTTTCCAAGACTCCTCATGCTAGCCTATCACAGAAATCCTTTTTGTTAATCCAACTCCCAGGAACCGCTCGACAAAGGAAGTCTGTGATCGCTAGCTATGTAAAAGGGTACGGCCTTTGATGTATACTGTTAGCTTCCCCCCTAGGGGAATAGTGTACTCTTTTTTTGTATGTTTATTGTCAGGTTGGAGTGCCCCCTAGTGGCCAGCAGTGTACATCACACCATGTCACCAAAGAAATCGTCCAATCCGAATACCACTTACAAGCACGTGATTTATTTTATCCTCCAATCAGAATCCTTGTAACAGAATAACAAAGGTGCTCACACTTCGAGAAATGTTTATTTCTTTTCCATACTAGAATCCATACCTTGTAGTCGCCACCGTGTTTGTCTGGCATCTTGCTACTCCACTGTGCTCTGTGGCTCTGGTTTTCATTGGCATTAGAAAATACAGTGCTATCTCATGTTTAAAGAAAACACACTGGGACTTTAATGTTAAGCTGTTGTTTTCCTGCTCTTCTTTGCAGTACTCGAGCAGTTCCTGCAGCAGCAGCAGCAGCAGTAGCAGCAGCAGCGACTCTGACTAGAATGTCAGCCTCTTAATGAATACTAAAACACATATTTGCATTAAAAGATTTTCATTTAATCATGCAAATGTGTCCTTTTTTGACCATGAATTAAAATACATTACCGTATTTTCAAGGCTGTTGTCACTTTCTACTCAATACTGGCCTCTCTGGCTGAAAGGGTAACTGCAGCCTATATCAAATTTAAATAATAATAATAATTTCCTTGTATTGTCATTCTGTGTAACAATGTACACAGAACGAAATGTCGATTACACCTGACCCGTTGTAGCGAGCCGATGCAGCCGCAGCCAACAGAGGGCGCCGCCGACCACTTTTTAAGTCTTAGGAATGACTCGGCCGAGGCGCGAATCACCGACCTCCCAGTCTCAAAGCGGGCGCCTTACCATCTAGGCTACCAAGAAATATGATAAAATATCTAAATAATTAAAAATATCTAATCAAAAAACATATATATATATATATATATATATAAAAAATGATCATGTTAAAATACTTAAATAGCAAAGTTAAATTTGAAAAAAACATTTCAAAATATTTAGGAGTTTAAAAATGGAAACAATATAACAATTTAATACCTACAATATTGATGATCTTAATAATAAAATACTTTACTGTCTGAAAAAGTGTAGTAATAAATTATGTAAATATTTGAAAAAAATTGAAATACCTATACGTATCATGATAACATATTTAAATATATAAAAGATATTTTTTTTAATTTTAAAAAGTATAAGAATAAAACATTTCAATACTAAAAAAATATATTAATACAATTTTGAAATATTTTTAGAAATGAATCTAAATATTTTAAAAAATATATTATAAAATACTTAAATATCTATTAAATTGATAATAGAATATTTAACCAACTGAAAATTAGTAATGAAATATCTAAAAATCTCCATAAAATAAAACAATATACCTACATTAAAAAAAAACCTAAACATTTGAAAAATATAAAAATGAAATTTGTGAATTTGAAAAATATATAATGATAAAACATCTAAATACTGGGATCATATAAAAATACAATTTCAAACTATTAAAGAATTAAGCAAACTATCTAAAAGAATGAAATACCTTAGTATTTATTCAATTTAATAATAAAATATTTAACCATCTGAAATAAATATCGTGATAAAATAACTTAATGTTTAAAAATGAATACATAAAATGTCTAATCACCTAAAAATGTATTATAAAATATCACAATATTCTAAAAGTATAATAATGATGTTTATACATTTGAAAAATATCAAATGCTGAATTCCAGAATAATAAAAAAAAAAAAATCAAAATATTTAAGAATCATAATAAAATATCCAAATATATATTTTTATAATAAGAAAGAATAATAATACATTTAATAATAAAATATTCAACTACTTAGCTAGTAATAAGATGCCTAAATATCTAAAAAAAAAGGAAATATCTAAATAATATGACAAAAGACCTCCCAAAAAAAACTATAATAAAAAAAACGAGTGTCGGAGGAAACCCACGCAAGCAGGGGGAGAACATGCAAACTCCACACAGGAAGGTTTGATCCCATGACCTCAGAACTGTGCCGCACACGCGCACACCACTGCGCCGCCGTGCTGCTTAAATATTACAATTTTAATATAATATAAAATAATATTTATTTTATAATAAATCATCCCCAAAAATATATCAATAAAATATCCAATTAAAAAATATCAAGAGAAAAGGTTGTTTTTTAACAGTCATTTACTTGCAACAAACACAAATGGAATATATTAATTTAAAATTAATAATATATATATATAAAATAAAAATGAAACAGATTTACGAAGAAGAAATCACATTTTCCAGGGTTGACGTCACAACCATTCATAGTTCATTTCCCATTTTAAGCTGAGCTTTGATTGGTCGAAGCAATTTCTATGTCATTCTGTTGTCAACAGGAAGTGGTAAAATGGCCGCTCAGGTGATGAAAAGGTGAGTTTTTATTTTTATTTCTTTAATATATTTCTGCCCCAAAACAATTTTACTATTTTATTGATTCTTTTTTTTTTTAATTAGATTTTTTTGGTTCTTATTCCCCATAAAAATGGCTGAGTTTTGTCAGGTAAGAAATCCCCTAAATGTTGAGTCATCTGCAATTACGGACAAAACCATTTGCAATATTTCCGGGGGGTGTGGCACAATTCGGATTTTTTTTTGCTTTTTTTCCTTGTTGACATTTAATAAAAGCACAACTTTTAGGCAGGTGAGGAAACGAAGAACTCAACTGCCAGGTAAATGCAGCTACGCTTAAAAGAAAATAAAACATTTGGGGAAGATCAATTTAATTATTTGAGTTGTGGTGAATTATATTTTAATGTCATTTATTTGTCTTCCTTTATTTTAGGATTTGGATTTGAAATTTTGACAAGCACAAGACTTATCAAGGTATTTTTACCTTTTTACTGTTTTTAGTATTATTATTTTTTTGTTATTGATGGACATTTTCCGTCTTTCAAATGTGTACGTATTTATTAACGGGGTTGGGTAGGGTTACTTTAACTGGATTACTTTCAATTACTTTTGGATTACTCCAATACCAAATATGCTAATAAAAGACAAAAGAAACTAAAATGAATAAAATGATGACTCACAACACGTGGTAAGCTTTCTCTCCTGGCTTTGATCTCCGGCAAAACCAGGGTTGGGTAGGGTTACTTAAACTTGATTACTTTCAATACTTTTGGATTCCTCCAATACCAAATATGCTTATAAAAGACAAAAGAAACTAAACATGAATAAAATGATGACTCACAACACGTGGTAAGCTTTCTCTCCTGGCTTTGATCTCTTTGATCTCCGGCAAAACGAACATCAAATGCGACAGAAACAAAATGAAAATCAATCCAAACAGCTTGCCAACATCATTTTTGCCGTTCCATGTGTTCCGTTATTCCCCAAGCCTGCACAAAATTGAGTCATTTTATTCATATTGAGTTTCTTTTGTCTTTTATTAGCATATTTTGGTATTGGAGTAATCCAAAAGTATTGAAAGTAATCCAGTTAAAGTAACCCTACCCAACCCTGTTTATTAAATGTTTAGTTTTTATAGTAATGCTATGTTGCATAACCTGATAGGGAACCTGTTTTGTAAAGAGGAATTTTTTGACATTTGGAATTGCCTAACTTCCTGAAGGCGTCTGTGAGCCACCATTGATTTGTTTTCTTATTTTTTTTTAATCGAATAAAATGGCCGAGCCGTTTTTGGAAACCTTGAGACATTTTCCCCTGGCTTTTCTCCAAAATTAGTCCATAAGTTCTTGACTTTATAAAAAAAAAAAAAATTAAGAGAACTTGTGAAACCCCCTTTTCCAAGATGCTTTTAATGTACGTTTACGTTTTGTAGAGTCATCAGTTTAGTTCGCTTCTTTTGAATCTTTCTTCTGGGGATGAGGTTTTGGCTTGATTCCTAACCACTTCTCCATTTTTCTTGTGTTCTCTGACCGTCTACTTTGGAAAATGATATGCAAATGCACGACCTTATAACGCTCGGGAGAGTCCGGAAGCACAAAGTTATTTGATGCTGGCTTCTGATTGGCTGCCGAGTATGCAAATTGCCAAACGAACCAAAATTTCCAAACCGAACGAAGATTTCGAAATCAGAATAAAGCAAACGTTTGATTTAAAAAAATATATATTTTTCTTGAAAAAGTTGTCGGCCCCCCGGGCAGAGAGGTTTTGTAAGCTTCACGCCCGACGAAAAAGATGTACGCCCCGGGCGTCCGGGCAGACGTCTCTTCTGTTCAACATCAGGGCCCGACAGCTTTCACTGGTTTACCCCTGCCGTATCATAGAACCCGTCCAAACATCCCATTATCCTTTCACAACACCTCTCCACTCATTCCTATCACCAACAAGAGCTCTAGCTTCCACTATATTTAGACCTCGTTCCTGCAGTGCACTCATAACACCATCCATCCAAGTCAATCGCGGCCTTCCTTTATATGTATGCATATGTGTATGTATGTATATATACACGCAAAAAGTCCCTCGTTAAGAGACTGGATGGAAATATGTGTTGGCCTGGAGAGGAATGGGCGCCACCAGGCTGTGCTTGCAAAAGACACACCACAGGAAATGGTGCCCTTACAACCCTAGTCGATAAGGGAATACATATTTATACATGGATACGGATTAATTAATTCAGACAACTTCACAAATATTTAAATGTTAATATATATAGGTATGTTTCTTAGATATCTACATAATTATAATATTTGTATATAAGGCAAAGTTATTCATAAAATACTTTCTATAATAATCATAAATAATTACAGCCTTTCATATACTTTTTGGGATTGTGGAGTATTTTTGTACAACAAAGTTTCTTGTGTGGGAAAAAAAACAACCATTAGCCACATTTTCCAACATGGCTACAATAGTCTTTTCCTCAGCTAGTATCACCCCCCCTAAACAAGCACACAAGACTTTGAAAATATATAAAAATATCTTGCCTATGTATTTTCATATTTTATTCCATGAGCCTTATTTTAAAATTGGGTTCCCTTTAATGTCATTGCAGTCTTTATTGAACTATAGTTCTTATCTATCCTAATATTCGTACAGACTCTCATATACTTTTTGGAGTTGTGTGATATTTTTCCACGATAAAGTTTGTACTCTCATTTGAAACAAAAACAACATCTCAATCCCCCCCCCCCCCCCACTTTTTTTTCCATACAACAGACTCATTTTGCCAAATTTACCAAAATAAATTATAAATGTATCCTTGTCAGCATTGGCTCCAATTTGACCTGCATCATACAAGACAATTCTCGAATTGCCTTCCATCCATCCATTATCTGCACCGCTTATCCTCAGTAGGGTCGCGGGGGTGCTGGAGCCCATCCCAGCAATCATCGGGCAGTGGGCAGGGGACACTCTGAACTGGTTGCCAGCCAGTCGCAGGGCACACAGGGACAGACAACTCACTCGCTCATCCACGCCTAGGGACAATTTGGACCGGCCAATTAACCTGACGTGCATGTTTTTGGAATGTGGGAGGAAACCGGAATGCCTGGAGGAAACCCATGCAGGCACAGGGAGAACATGCAAACACCCCACAGGAAGGTTCGATCTCATGACCTCACACACGCGCTAACCACTGCGCTGCCGTGCTGCCTCCAATTGCCTTATTTTTTAAAAATAAGATCACTCTGACGGTTGATGCTATTGGATGTGATCACTTAAGTCTTTTTTCTGACCCCTTAAATATACCCCCCCCTGGAGGGAACACAATAGTTTCTTCCGCAGGGGGTATCACCACCCTAAACAAGCACACAAAGGACTGTGACTCATTTTGCCAAAATCTTCCATCATAGAAATTTAAGATGTTTGCGCTGTTACACTGTCAAACCATTTTTGTTGCAACTGATAAATCTGTTTTATTTTTTTTCTTCAGGAATAATGCCGTACGGTCCGAACAGACCGTGTATCCCTCCTCGCCCATGCTATCCCCCGCCCCCGGCTTGCGGACCCTATGCAGGGCCATATACGCCGGCGTATGGATACGGGCACAACTACGGCTACGGCCCAAACTACGGATACGGCTACCGTGGTTACGGTCGTCGCGGACACTATTACCATGGCTACGGCTACGGCCACAAAGGATGCTCCATACAGTAATCTATATTTTGAAACCTGATTGTTATTCTCCTTAGAGAAATAATAAAGAGCATCATTCCTATCATTATTTTTGTCATTATTGTTGCGTGAGCATCACAAGGGAGTTCTGAATGAAGACCTTTGTAAAGGGTCTTGTGATTTTTGTAAGGATTATGCGTCACACTGCTTAACTTTGCAACTTTCAGGAATTGTTTTCTGGAATGTCTGCAATACAAAGAGAAATATTCATTTCACAAAAAGACTTAAGGCAAGATGTTTTTCAGAAAATGCATCGATCAAAATTAAAGAACAACAATGACTTAGGCATGGAAATATGTTTTTTTGTAGGTTACAACAGTCAGCAATTGGTAAGAAGTGTACATGTCATGAACCGGAGCAGGATCAGGACCCAAATGCGTGACGTTTCTCAAACCAGCCTTTTATTTTACGGGAAATGGGGAGTCATGCACGTTAGGCAGCAGTCTGGCGTGGAAGGACAGGGAGCCATAGGTCGACGAGATTGATACCAATTGCCTGAGCAGATATAGGACAGATGGGGTCGATGCCGGACAGGACGAGACTGACCGGATTGATATCAAAACAGGGTATCGAAATTAAGCGGGACAAACTAGACGGGAACGAAACTGGAAACCGATTTAAAACAGGACAAAGCAAACGGGAACAATACCAAACAGGAAATACCAACAGGAAACAGGTCCGAGTCAAAACCCACGTCTTGCGGGGCATAGGTTTGTCAACAGACTGACAAACGGTGAGTGAGAGCACTGAGCTTCAATAGAAGGAAAGCCAATCCGTCAACGAGCCAAAGCTGGCACTACATGGGCGGGGCCAATTGGGCGACATGGCAACCATGACAGTACAGGCCTCTGCTTTGAATGACTTCGGCACATCTGCGGCCACAGGCTACCACTAGTTTCTCACACAACTCTGCCGTAATTTTGGTCCATTCTTCTTCCAGCCTCCTCCACAGTTCGGTGATTGTAGTGGGTTTCTTGACCATAACTTTGTCATCAAGGATTTTCCAGAGGTTCTACAGATCAGGACTCTGGGCGGGCCTTGTCATTAATTCAACCTTTTCACCTTCAAGGAAATGATTTGCCCATTTTGCTGTGTGACCTAGAATATCCTGCATGAAGACTGCAGGCTGATTGAGCATTGATGAAGGTTCTGATACACATTTGCATTCACTCGGCCGTGCCGCTGTATAAGAGGACCAACTTCGGCTGCATGTCCCAAACCATGACACTTGCTCCTCCACCTTTCATTGACTTTTAACACATTTTGTGTATAGTCTTTCTCCAATGTTTCGCCAAACATGATGCTTTCCATCAGACCCAAACAAATTAAATATGCTTTTGTCACTGAAGTGAACTCTGGACCTGGTCTCCTCTGACCACACACCATGCTCCTTAGCAATGCTTAGTCCAGCTTTTTGAGTTATTTCGCTAATGAGAGGTTTGGTTACTGCTGTGTGGTCCTTCAGTCTAAATGGTGAGATGATGCTTACCATGTTAAGCACTGAACTGGAGAGCAATTCTTGCTGCAGTGTGGAAACAACAGGGTTGGGTAGGGTTACTTTAACTGGATTACTTTCAATGACTTTTGGATGACTCCAATACCAAATATGCTAATAAAGGACAAAGGAAACTAAAAAGGAATAAAATGATGACTCACAACACGTGGTAAGCTTTCTCTCCTGGCTTTGATCTCCGGCAAAATGAACATAAAATGCGACTGAAACAAAATGAAAATAAATCCAAACATCATTTTTGCTGTTCCGTTACTCCCCAAGCCTGCACAAAATTTAGTCATTTTATTCATATTTAGTTTCTTTTGTCTTTTATTAGCATATTTGGTATTGGAGTCATCCAAACGTCATTGAAAGTAATCAAGTTAAAGTAACCCTACCCAACCCTGGGAAACAATTACCCATTGACATCCTCTGCAGTTCATGTTATGGGAACCTCCTGCGTGGGTTCAAATCCAGCTCCAGACTTCCTGTGCGGAGTTTGTATGTTCTCCCCGTGCTTGCGTGGGTTTCCTCCGGGCACTCCGGTTTCCTCCCACATTCCAAAAACATGCATTTCAGGTGAATTGGCCGGTCCAAATTGTCCCTAGGTGCGAATGAGCGAGAGAGTTGTCTGTCCCTGTGTGCCCTGTGATTGGCTGGCAACCAGTTCAGCGTGTCCCCTGCCCACTGCCCGGAGATGGCTGGGATGGGCTCCAGCCCCCCCGCGACCCTAATGAGGATAAGCAGTACAACTGATGAGATGAGTGTGATGATCCTCTGCAGTGACCTGCCCTCTCTTGAATTTGTCCTCTGTGGACGACCAGCCTACTTGGGCAACTTGAATGAGTTTGTACTTCTGTAAAGATTCAATATTCTTGAAATCACAGATTTGGAACCATCACCGTGTCGTGCTATGGCTTATAAGACCATCCCTTTCGTTTTCATTTGGACAACCTGCTGCCTAGAGGTTTTCAGTCACTTTAGAACGTCCCACCATCTTGCAAAGTCAGTGAAACCGTCAGTTAGAATGCCAGTCAAATAAGGGTTGACAGATAATCAAGGAAATTAGCACCATGTGCTAGATTAGCACCATTAAACAGGAAGCCCTTGTAAGGTGTTTTTGGCAAAATACAGGTTTTTTTAGTTGAAATGCCTGATCCATTTTGTGAAAAAGTGTTGTAGTAGCATGGTATACAGGTAGAAACAACACAATGTCCTTAAACTGTTGAGCAGTGCAGATGGATTTTATTTCATAATTATTGAATTGTTTGTAAATTGTTCTCAAATTTTTGGTGCATATCTATTTAATTCACTAAAATATTTAATTCGTACAAAAACAAATTCAACAAATTCAATTATATATAAGAATTATTTTTCTATTTCATTAGTATTGAATAGTAATGAAATGCATTTTACCTTTTCTGTTTTATATGAATGGTGTGGAGGCACCATATAATACACACTGTCCCTTTAAAGACGAATGTGAGCTTGGCAACCAAACACATCTAGAATAGCAATATTAAAATCTCCCTAAATTGAGGCCAATGCAATCAATTTAGTAGTAAATACAGTGGCTTGCGAAACTATTTGGTCCCCTTGAACTTTGTGACCTTTTGCCTCATTTCAGACTTCAAACATAAAGATATAAAACGAGGAACACACCAGGCAGGTCCGAGATACTGTTGTGGAGAAGTTTAAAGCTGTATTTGCATACAAAAAGATTTCCCAAGCTTTAAATATCCCAAGGAGCACTGTGCAAGCAATAATATTCAAATGGAAGGAGTATCAGACCACTGAAAATCTACAGAACTTTCAGCTCATACAAGGAGAAAACTGATCAGAGATGCAACCAAGAGGCCCATGATCACTCTGGATGAACTGCAGAGGTTTACAGCTGAGGTGGGAGAATCTCTCCATAGGACAACAATCAGTCGTATACTGCACAAATCTGGCCTTTAAGGAAGAGTGACAAGAAGGAAGCCATTTCTTAAAGATATCCATAAAAAAAGCGTTGTTTAAAGTTTGCCACAAGCCACTTGGGAGACACACCAAACATGTGGAAGAAGGTGCTCTGGTCAGATGAGACCAAAATGTAACTTTTTGGCAACAATGCAAGACGTTATGTGTGGCGTAAAAGCAGCACAGCTCATCACCCTCACACCATGCCCACAGTCAAACATGGTGGTGGCAGCATCATGGTTTGGACCCAGCAGGGACAGGGAAGATGGTTAAAATTGATGGGAAGATGGATGGAGGCAAATACAGGACCATTCTGGAAGAAAACCTGATGGAGACTGGGACGCAAATTTGTCTTCCAACAAGACAATGATCCGAAACATAAAGCAAAAGCTACAATGGAATGGTTCACCAAAAAACATATCAATGTGTCAGAATGGCCAAGTCAAAGTCCAGACCTCAATCCAATTGAGAATCTGTGGAAAGAACCGAAAACTTCTGTTCACAAACGCTTTCCATCCAACCTTGCTGAGCTCATGCTGTTTTGCAAGGAGGAATGGGCAAAAATATCATTTTCTCAATGTGCAAAACTGATAGAACCATACCCCGAGCGACTTGCAGCTGTAATCGCAGCAAAAGGTGGTGCTACAAAGTATTAACTCAATGGAGCTGAATCATTGTGCACACCCACTTTTTCCTTTTTTATTCATTAAAAAAGTTTAAGATATCGAATAAAGTGTGTTCCATTTCACGATTGTGTCCCACTTATTGATTCAGGACTTTGTCCGATGGAGCGACGCAAACCACCTGCACCTGAACACCACCAAGACCAGGGAGATGGTGGTGGACTTCAGGAGAACCAGAACTCACCCGGTTCCTGTAACCATAAAGGAGAATGTGTGGAATTTGTTCAGACCTACAAATACCTGTGTGTGCAGCTGGACAACAAACTGGACTGGACTGCCAACACAGAAGCTCTATGTAGGAAAGGGCAAAGCCGACTTTACTTCCTCAGAAGGCTGGCCTCCTTCAAAATCTGCAAAAAGCTCCTGAAAATATTCTATGAGACAGTTGTGGCAAGCGCCCTCTTCTATGCGACAGCGTGTTGGGGAGGCAGCGTCAAGAAGAAGGATGCCTCTCGTCTCAATAAACTGGCTAGGAAAGCGAGCTCTGTTGTGGGCAAAGAGCCGGACAGCCTAACAACAGTAGCTGAGAGACGAGCACTGAAAAAGCTGCGGTCAATCATGGACAATCCATCACATCCACTACACAGCGTTATCTCCAGACCGAAGAGCAGTTTCAGTGACAGACTGCTGTCACTGTCTTGTACTACGGACAGACTGAAGAGATCTTTTCTTCCTCATGCCATGAGGCTCTTTAACTCCACCCGGCAGAGTAAAAGCTCACAGTAAACCACACCACCTACATTGCACATTACCGAATCTTATTGCAATATGTATTCTGTGTAGCACTATTTAGTTATTCTATATAACACGCTACAGTGGGCATTTGCACGTCACACTGGGTATTTGTATATTGTATTCTTTTTGCTTTATTATTGTATTGTTCTCAGCGAAGGGATGCTGCTGGGAATGTGAATTTCCCTTCGGGGATGAATGAAGTATCTATCTATCTATCTATCTATCTATCTATCTATCTATCTATCTATCTATCTATCTATCTTGTTGATGCTTCACAAGAAATTACATTTTTCTATCTTGATGCTTGAAGTCTGAAGTGTGGCAAAAAGTCACAAAGTTTAAGGGGGCCAAATAGTTTCGCAAGCCACCGTATGTTAACTAATAAACGTGTTAAATCATTCAAAGAACACAGTTTATATCACACGAAAACACAAGTTAGGTGGGAGTGGAAAGTGAAGGAGTGGCTCCTCTTAAAAGGGGCAACAAAGAAAGGCAACACCTACATTTGAAACTCAGCAGTACAAAGTAAGTTCTTCTCTTTTTTGCTCTTTTGAAATTCATTCTGATGATTGAGATTTTTTTTTCAAAATAACAGGAAATCGCTGAAGGATGTACGGCAACAACCAAGGTAAACAGCATGGACGCTCTGAAAAACTTTTTTGCAATATTTTTTGCAGTAGCTTGGATCATAATAATGAGAATAATATCCAATATTCTATTCTTTAGAATTGTAATTGTCTTTAATAAGAATTTAGTAAAAATAGTTTATGACAAGTTTAGATGTGGCACTCCAGGATAAACATGTCATAAAAGACTTAATAGAAAAACGTAATTATAATTCCCTGCTCTACGGACTCCCCCCAAAAATATTAGAATAAATCAGAATAATAGTGCATTGCAGATTTTAAAGGGTGTGCTATATTTACGACATTTTGTTCCAAATATTTAAAAGAATCCTCGGTTATTGTTTTCCAGAGATTTTTGGACTTGAAAAAAAAAGATCCTTACCCCAATGGCAAAAAATGGACCTCATTTTATGTGTAATATGTCTTATTTTGAGATATTTTACTTAAAATAAGAACCGTTTTTCTATGTTTCTGTTGAATTTACATTTTATCACAAATGAATAAAAGTCTCATCTCATCTCATTATCTGCACCGCTTATCCTCAGTAGGGTCGCGGGGGTGCTGGAGCCCATCCCAGCAATCATCGTGCAGTGGGCAGGGGACACCCTGAACTGGTTGCCAGCTAATCGCAGGGCACACAGGGACAGACGACTCGCTCGCTCATTCACACCTAGGGACAATTTGGACCGGCCAATTCACCTGAAATGCATGTTTTTGGAATGTGGTAGGAAACCGGAGTGCCCGGAGGAAACCCACGCAAGCACGGGGAGAACATACAAACTCCGCACAGGAAGTCCGGTAGCTGGATTTGAACCCACAAAGGAGGTTCCCAAGACCTTAGAACTGTGCTGCACACGCGCTAACCACTGCGCCGCCGTGCTGCCCTATGAATAAAAGTAACGTTGTTTATTTTTTGTATTGGGCGCCATGGCAACAGTGACCAAATTAAAATTCGTTGATGACTTATCGACTCTTATTTTGGAAATGTGTTGCTGCTGATGTCATTGAACTATTGTTGTTACTCATCCTGATGTTCTTTTCCGGGAATCCCGAGAGCAGGGAATTACAATTATATATATTTTTATTTATTTTATCCTTGAGTGCCACGTCTTATCTCGTTATAAACAATGTTCACTCCTTTCTTATTAATGTAAATGAAGAACTTTCTAATTTGTCCTCATTTTCATCTTTCCTCAAAAGGGAACCAGTACCCCCAAGGTTACCCCAACCAGCCAGGGGGGTACCCGCAGTATCCTCCTGGGGGGCAGTACCCACCGGGTGGATGCCCTCCTCAGCCCTGCTGTCCGCCTGGCTCTGGACCGACCTCAGGACATGGTGGACATGGACATCAGGGACATGGACCTGGTCATGGACACGTTCATGGACATGATCATGGACCTGGTCATGGACATGGACCTGGTCATGGACACGGTCATGGACATGATCATGGACATGGTCATGGACATGATCATGGACATGGACATGGGCACGATCATGGACATGGTCATGGACATGGTCATGGACACGATCATGGACATGGACATGGCGGTACCTGTCACAAAAAACACAAGCACAAGCATGGCCATAAACACGGCAAATGCCACAAAAAAGAAAAAGACTGCCATGGGGTAAGATTCGCCAATGTCCCTTCTTGCATTGTCCCCTTCTTTCAATCTCCATCCATGTTCTCCTTTTCTCTCCAGTCTTCTAGCAGTTCCTGCAGCAGCAGCAGCGACTCTGACTAGATCAAATCGTCCCACAAAGAGACAACAACAAAGAAACGAATGAAGACAAAAAGAAGTCAAACTTTTTTGCGTCTTCTCGTCAACGCCCGATTCGAGCAACAGATTTTGGACTCTGCACCGTTGTACCGACCCCACTGCGGAAAATAAAACAATATGACACGTGAACTGACTTCATGTTTTGCTTTGGGAGAGGCTGACCTGTGCACGGCCGCACCTTCTCCCAACAGTGTTCGTCATCTTGGAATTTGTAATCTCATCCCGTTTTGATAGTCCGGAAAATTCCGAGATAACGGCCATTGGACGCCAAATTGCTGACATTTTGACATTGCTGCCTCATTTTCTTTGCTGTCAACCAGTGTTCCCTCAAAGCATCGCGCACTGCCCGCACATTCTCAGCGCACAAGAAAATCTAGCCAGCGCAATGTTCCCTCTAAACTGCATGTGTGAGTTTTTAGAATTTTTCGAGAACCGGCTTCTTCGGCTCGGCTCACTAAAAGGAACCGGCTCTTTCGGGTCCCAAACGGCTCTTTAAGTTGTTTTTGCTTCTTTCATCCCTATATGAGTCCCAGGGTTGGATAGGGTTACTTTAACTTGATTACTTTCAATTACTTTTGGATTACTCCAATACCAAATACGCTAATAAAAGACAAAAGAAACTAAACATGAATAAAATAACTCAATTTTGTGCAGGCTTGGGGAGTAACGGAACACACGGAACGGCAAAAATGATGTTTGTTTGGATTTATTTTCATTTTGTTTCTGTCGCATTTTATGTTCGTTTTGCCGGAGATCAAAGAGATCAAAGCCAGGAGAGAAAGCTTACCACGTGTTGTGAGTTATCATTTTATTCCTATTTAGTTTCTTTTTTCTTTTAGTAGCATATTTGGTATTGGAGTCATCCAAAAGTCATTGAAAGTAATCCAGTTAAAGTAACCCTACCCAACACTGGTTTTGCCGGAGATCAAAGAGATCAAAGCCAGGAGAGAAATCTTACCACGTGTTGTGAGTGATCATTTTATTCATATTTAGTTTCTTTTGTCTTTTATTAGCATATTTGGTATTGGAGTCATCCAAAAGTCATTGAAAGTAATCAATTTAAAGTAACCCTACCCAACCCTGTATATTACCAAATATTATGTACAATTATGCACAAAATGACTTAAAGGAAGGGGAATAGAACAAAAAAGAAACAGTAGTGAAAAGCTGAGAAAAAAGAGAAAAAAGAAGGAACATTTCTGAAAAAAAGCCAGAAAAAAAGAAAAGAAAGAAACAAAGGAAAAAAAATAAATAGAGAACAAAAAGAACAAAGTAACAGCTAGGAAAAAATAAACACAATTAGATTTTTTTTAAAAGGGATTTTAAAAAAAGAAAAAAAACAGGGTAAAAGAAGAAAAAGTCTGTGTTGCATTCAAATAGTTTCCAATGGTATCAAGTGAATCTTGTTGCCAACATTGTACTTCCACTAAAAAAATGTGATTAAATACAGTTCTGTATCGTGCAACCGACTCAATAAGCCCCCAAAAATGTTAATATTATGTGACAAAATATATCAGGAAATAAAAAGAAATGGATATCTTGTGAAAGAATTGTTGTAACTCCGCAAAATGTAACTTGATGTCAAGTTTTGGACATGTTTGATAATGACTTAGTTGCCACACTTGGGATTGCTGTTGCTCACTGTTGTTTCAGGCGCTGCTCACTGACTGTGCGAACGCTCAGACCCCAGGAAAATTACAGGGAACATTGCTGTCAGCTATGTTTGATTGTTTTTAATATGTTACAAATGTAACCGTGGTGTACCCGTCCCACCAAGGATCCACATTCAGGCTGAACTGGATGATGAGGCTTTTATTTCAGTTACATTAGCTAACAGCGCGCTGGAGACTGCAATGAGCAACACAACACACACACACCATGTGGTTAGCACCTCCACTGGTTCTCAACATCGTTAGCAGCGTGCCTGAGACTGCTAACAATATCTGCCTTCCGGTCATAAAATCAGAGGCTAAACTAAACCTTACCCCATACCAGCAGGTGGCACTGTTGGACTCCTCATTGCAGGACAATTATACACAGGGTTGGGTAGGGTTACTTTAACTTGATTACTTTCAATGACTTTTGGATGACTCCAATACCTAATATGCTAATAAAAGACGAAAGAAACTAAATATGAATCAAATGATGACTCACAACACGTGGTAAGCTTTCCCTCCTGGCTTTGATCTCTTTGATCTCCGGCAAAACGAACATAAAATGCGACAGAAACAAAATGAAAATAAATCCAAACAGCTTGCCAACATCATTTTTGCCGTTCCATGTGTTCCGTTATTCTCCAAGCCTGCACAGAATTTAGTCATTTGATTCACATTTAGTTTCTTTTGTCTTTTATTAGTATATTTGGTATTGGAGTCATCCAAAAGTCATTGAAAGTAATCAAGTAAAAGTAACCCTACCCAACCCTGCTTATACACAAACTATACAAACATATTTCAGCAGGAATTTCAACAAAACGAAAGCTAATATTACACCTGTTACACAAGCAAAACATTGTTTTCATTAACTTTAACAAATCATTTCAACTTCCGTTTTTAGTTTTATTTTGGAAAAAAACACGGAAATGAGTAAACGGGAAAGTGAAATGCAATGCCGAGACTTGATGCGGTAAAAAAACGACTCATTTGCTGAATGGAGTATATTTCGCACACTTTAAGAGTAAAACAAACTATTTTCCGGTATAAGAAGTCCACTTATGACCCCCAAAAGCAAAGAACACTAAAATGAAATTTGGGAGAGGGGTTTTTTATAAACACAAAGCAAATCTTATCCTACTTCGAAACAGCAGTTTATGTCAAATTCAATACTTTTGCTCAGTTTGTTGTTCCTTGATTGACAAATTGCAAGATTTATTATTCAAAATGAAAGAATATCACAATTTTCCGAACTTTTACGAACACTTCTTCGTTTTGACCAATCAAAAATAGCTCGCAAATTCGTGAATATGTTTTTTTATGAGCGCAAAGAAAATGATGTCATTGTGCTTGGAAATATAATTTGCACAAAACTTAATACTTTGGTTCTGTGTTTTTGTTCCTCAATCCTGTAAATTTTGAGATTTGTAATTTAAAATGAAAGTTTATTAAAAAGAAATACCGATTTTTATCAAACGCAGCACAGGGCGTCGATGATGCTGAATTATCAGAAGCAGCTGGCTGTGTAACCATAGTATTTTTGGGAGTATTTCAGAAAACAATTTATGTATACAAAAATAAACATTACAAAACTTTTTAACTTTACCATACAATTGCCATTCGTATCAATCGACAACATCCGCGTGTTTGTGACGTCACCAAATCTGGCTAAACAAAAGTAGCCTGCTGTCTTAAAACAGTAATTTTGGGAGTATTTTTAGGTAATGTATTATGATAAAACAAAAACAAAAACTAATATTTGCAAACAGATATAAAAAAATAACATTTGTCTAAAACAAAACTAAAGGCAGTAGCCATCCGGTTCTTTCTGACGTCATCATATCTGACCAATCAGGAATATCTACAACCTCTTTCAGGATATGAACCCAGAAGTGTCACGTCCAAAGGAAAACACGCTCAAGTAGCTAACAGGCTAACAGAATCAAAGTCATGTCATTAACTGTGCTGAGGACGAAAAACAGGTATTTTTCTTCGTTTTTTTACCACAAGGGGTTTATTTTAGTGTCGACTGTTTATTAATAATTGCTAGAAACGTTTTTGGCACAGCAGCCTCACCGTTGTTTGGGTTTTTGAGAGAAAATAAAAATAAAAAAAATACATTTTAAAATAAAATATATCATTAATTTCCAATTCGTGCTTTTTTCCCTTTAGACTCAGAGCTGTCTGCAGACTTCATCGAATCCAAGGACACATGGTAAAGATGCAACACAATACTCGCTTTACGACATGTGACGATCCGGGTTGTTGCTGACCTTCTATTGCATGTTCTCATCTCATTAGCTGCACCGTTTATCCTCAGTAGGGTCGCGGGGGTGCTGGAGCCCATACCAGCAATTATTGGGCAGTGGGCAGGGGACACCCTGAGCTGGTTGCCAGCCAATCGCAGGGCACACAGGGACAGACAACTCGCTCGCTCATTCACACCTAGGGACAATTTGGACCGGCCAATCCACCTGAATTGCATGTCTTTGGAATGTGGGAGGAAACCCACGCAAGCACGGGAGAACATACAAACTCCGCACAGGAAGTCCGGATTCGAACCCACACAGGAGGTTCCCAAGACCTCTATTGCATGTTTTTTTATCAATAATATTTTATGAAGACATTGCCGTCATTAATGACAAGGACTTCAGTGCTTTGAAAATGCTAAATCAATAAGCAAAAAATAAGCAAGTAGACAAGTCATGTTTATTTTTATAGCCCTTAATCAAAAGGAGTCTCAAAGGGCTGCACAGATTACTGCAAACTACAGACTATTATGACACCATCCCCTGATCTAAAACCTACATGAGAGCATGGAAAAACTCAAAAACCTCAACATGAGGAAAATTGAGAAATTTTGAGTAGGGACCGCACATGAAGTAATCCCCCTTCTAGGATAACCAGTGTAACAGAGTTGAAATTTGATTAGTTTGAATTTTTTTTAATTCTCACAAAATCTGTGTTTTTGTTGCATTACTATTAAATTTCTAGTACCACATTCATTTGTTAAGCCATGGGCGTGTGTGACTGTCTTTTTTTGTTCGGCGCTTTATGGTCTTCTGCGCTTGCCTTACCTTCAGCTCAATCACCTCGTGCTGAAGGTAAGCTGTGCCCAATATCAGTTCGGGTAAAGTTCATATTTTGCGAAATATAGGAGCCGCTTTCATTAACTATTTTTTTGTATATAAGTTGTGATAAATGATGCATAAAAAAGCACTAATTAAATGTAAAGTAATGCAGCTTGAAACGATGACTACATGTTTCAATGCAATCACGCCACAATGTGCGGCATGTTGAGTGATGTCCCGTTTTTGTATTTTTGTTGAGGTTTTAGATGTATGGAGTCGTGCACGGACGCCTTGACTTATTTGTATTGTTTATTGCATGCAGGCACCAAGTGACTGTGAACCCTTGTTTTGCGCACGATTGAGGGTCTTTAGACCAGGCTGCAATGGATGTAGCATTAACAAACAATACACACATGTTGTCAACATGAAATATAGCTCATTCATAAGCTATAGAACATAAGTGTGTTTTAAGCCTACCGTATTTTCCGCACTATAGGGCGCACCCCCAAAAAATTGTTTTTGGTCCTATATCTTCCATAGATAAGGCGCACCGGATTATAAGGCGCTACAATAGGAATTTCGACAAAACCGTCAGATGATTCAGTCAAACTGATTACCCCCTTAACATTCCCAAAGCTTGCAAAGAAGCAAATACGTGTCGTAGACACGTGCGGATGCGGTGTTCGTACGATGTCACTTAAATGCGTCATTTCAAATATCATTCGGAAGGTTAAAGTCTTGAAATTCAAGAAATGCTAACCATTCCTTACTTTCTATTTTCTTTTTCGCTCGCAACTTTACTGTGCATATGGCAATAAACACTTGGAATTGAGTTTCATTCACTCAACTCATCACAGCAACATCAAGATCGTTCTAAAACAAGATACCGGGAAAATATAAAGCCGCATAACTCTCCTAAGTTCTCACGTTCAATAATGATACGCAATCATGGTCTTCTTACAACCGTGAGTGTAGTAAATCCAGAAGAGTAAAATGTTTTCAAATACAGACTAATGAAACATGTTTCTTTATGGCGAAGTTTAGCAAGCTTGCTATTCAGTCATCTTTTTCGGCCAATTGCAGGGTTTGTTTTGGCCCTCTAGCGTATCCGAGGCTCCGAATAACTTCAGCCAATAGCGATCAATTTAACGGATGATTGACACATCTTTTTCGGCCAATTGCAGGGTTTGTTTTGGCCCTCTAGCCAATCCGAGGCTCCAAATAACTTTAGCCAATAGTGATAGATTCAAATGATGATTGACACATTGGTTAGCCAATGAAACGCCGGTATATAAATCCCAGCATACACCGCGGACTACTTCACGTTTGGGGGAAAATCGAGTCGGCGGCAGTTGCGTAAGTTGCGAGACCTTGCGAATTTAATATTGAGCCATATATAAGGCGCACTGTATTATAAGGCGCATGGTCATCTTTTGAAAAAAATTAAGACTTTTAGGTGCGCCTTATAGTGTGGAAAATACGTTAGATTTAAACATTTCCACTGAGGTTGCAGATCGAATCTCAGGGGGTAGAGCATTCCACAGCACCGGGGCCCCAATGGAGAACACTCTCGAACCTGCAGATTTCTTCTTGGCTCTTGGGAACACTAGTAAAAGTTTTTTGGTGAGTGTTTTTTCTTCTTTTATTCAGATGTCCAGTCACACGGAACCCGAGGTTCTCCTGGAGAAGGTGGGACGGGCCGGCGTCATTACCATGAACAGGCCCAAAGTTCTCAACGCGCTCAACTTGACCATGATCCGACTTATCTACCCACAACTCAGGGTAGGAGCTCTTTGAAAGTCGTCACACTCAGTTTCAGCTTCAAATGTTCCTTTTTTTTTTAGAAATGGGAGAGTGACAGCGACACAGACCTTGTGATCATCAAAGGTGCTGGCGGGAAAGCTTTTTGTGCCGGTGGAGATGTCCGAGGTAAAGAATACGAGTTCATGTCGGAGTGACTGGGCAAAGAAATGAAATCGTTTTTGCTATTGTTGTTTGACGTTTTCATTTCAGCACTCACGGAAGCGGGGAAAGTTGGTGATCGCCTTACCAAGGATTTGTTTCGTGAGGAGTACATTCTGAACAATGCAATAGGTAAACTTTAAAAAAATTAACTACAGTACACCGTATGATTTTTCCACTTTACAGTGTGTAATAAGGTGTTTTTTCGGCCCCTCTTTTACCCACTGTACGACATCAACAAAAAAATGACTGAGTGCCGAAAAACCTCATCTCATTAAATTCAAACTTGACGTTCTGTGCGTGAGTCACGTGCCTCATCCTCAATAAAGATGCCTGTCCACTATTGATAGATGTAACATAAAATACTTGTCTGCTATGGCAGTGTCTTAAACTCATGACAAAATGTTACCGAACACCCAGCCATAAAGTTGCCTGCCCCATTTATTCCAACATGAAACACTATAAGACTAATCGCAAAAAGAAAAAAACCATTGTTGCAAAGTATTAAGGATTGATAATAAGAATGTATAACAGAACAACACATTAAAATTAAGTTTATGATAAATCTACTTATAACATTCATTGCATGTAAATGACATCGCTGTTTTCCATCTGCCATCACTATGTTCCTGTATTGACTCATCTTTATTCATGCAGTGTTTGCGTTGCGTCGTCTGCTACAAGCCACGTGAACTCCTCTTTCCACGATGCTTTTCATGTACGTTTACGTTTTGTAGCGTCATCAATTTTGTTCGCTTCTTTTGAATCTTACTTCTGGGGCTGAGGTTTTGGCTTGATTCCTAACTACGTATCCATTTTTCTTGTGTTCTCTGTGCATCTTCTTTGGAAAATGATATGCATGACCTTATAAGGCTCGGGAAAGTCTGGAAGCACGAAGTTATTCGATGCAGGCTTCTGATCGGCTGCAGAGTATGCAAATTGCCAAGCGGACCGAAATTTCCAAAAAGAACGAAGATTTCGAAATCGGAATAAAGCAAACGTTTGATTTGAAAAAAATAAAAACGAAATATTTTTTTTTTCTTGAAAAAGTTGTTGGCCGACCAGGCAGAGACGATGTGTAAGTTGTACGCCCGACGTAAAAGATGCACAGGCAGACGTTATTTCAGACACTAGCTATAGGTTTTTGTCGCTGTATACTGTATTTATTGTTTTGTATTGTTTCATCATGGGTACCAAGGCTTGCACTGATACCAAATAAGAAAAAACATAACCATATAAACAAAGCTTGCAATGGTAAGTTGCACGGCCATACTGAATTGTACTCATTGGCTAAATTGCATAGGTTTCTATCTCCCGCTATGTGGTTTCTTCGGTTTGCAATTCCCACCTCAAATGGATTAAGGTCGTATCCCGGGGGCCAAATATACATTTATGCCTTGTAAAATTCAGTGACAAGATTTGTTAACATGTTCCTCAACGCTCCAAAAAATCATTCACCTTCTCACTTGTGATCTTTTCAGGAACATACAAGAAACCATTTGTTGCCTTAATTGATGGAATCACAATGGGAGGGGTGAGTCAAAATCATTTATTTTAATCAATATTGAGTTTAAGATGAAGTTCGAAGTGCAATGTGAAATTTGGTCTGAAGGAGGCAGCAGAGGACTTTGTGTTACCTCCTGCCGCCTGATTGGATGACCGGCATTGTTGCCACCCTGCAGGAGTCCCATATAGCTTGAATTTGAATGATGACCTACTGGTCACCCTACACCAGAAATAACCAACATGAATCATTAGAGAGCGTGCTTTGCTGCTCGGTCTCAGCATGTTTGTGTTAATTTCTTCAGGATCCCACAAACTTTTAATCACTCAATGAAAAATGCATTTTAAAAACCATGAATGGACAGATCTTGGTCCAGTTTTACATCTTTGCTTCTCAGCTGGTTTAACATATCAGTAAAATATCAAACGAGATGTTCAATAAGTCCGGACCTACTGTATCTACCACCTTAATAATCAAATCAAATCCCATTTGTATCAGAAACACCTTTATTATCATTGTATTTCTACGATGCGATCGCTGTTGCGCTTCAGGTGGCAAAATATATATGTTAAGACTTATGAATAGTAAATAAATTGAATGTGTTCACCTCTAGTGCGGCACAGTTCTGAGGTCATGAGATCAAACCTCCTGTGTGGAGTTTGCATGTTCTCCGCGTGTTTGCGTGGGTTTCCTCCGGGCACTGCGGTTTCCTCCCACTTTCCAAAAACATGCATGTTAGGTTAATTGGCCAGTTCAAATTATCCCTAGGTGTGAATGAGCCAGTGAATTGTCCGTCCCTGTGTTCCCTGCGACCGGCTGGCAACCAGTTCAGGGTGTCCCCTGCCCACTGCCCGGAGATAGCTGGAATGGGCTCCAGCACCCCCGCAACCCTAGTGAGGATAAGCGGCGCTGATAATGGATGGATGGGTTCACCTCTAATAAAAAGTATTTACATCCGAAATAAGAACGGTACACAGCGGGGATATTGCACTTGAAACTGTAATGGTCAGCGTGACAACTGAAAAGTATAGAAGTGAAGTCAAGTGTAAATAAGTTAACGGTACAATGTAAAACCTTTAACAGTACAAAAATAAGGTAATTCACTTTTCTGCAATAAAATAATTCTTCTGCAAATTAAATAGTTCTTCTGACAAAAGTGTTGTGGAATTAATTTAAGAGAATCTAAAGTAAAAACTGTACATAACCGTGATATGCACCAGACTAGACTCCGATTTTGGACTCAAAAAACTGGGGTATTGCACTTAGAGCAGGGACATTGCACATTAAAACTGTGTTCCATGAGTTAAGTGTGTTGATGGATTTAGGGAAGAAGCTATCCCTTAGTCTGTTTGTTCGGGACTTGTGGGATCTCAACCGTCGGCCCGATGATAGCAGTTGTGATGAGTCTTTCGGGATGTGTTTAGCTCTGCTGAGATAGAGAGAGCTGACAATGTCCTCCAGACTGGGCAGGGGGCCGCCGGTGATCTTTTGGGCCGAGTTTATAATCCTCTGCAGGGCTTTCCCGTCTGCTGCAGTGCATCCTGCGTAGCGCGTAATGTTTATCTCTGTAAGAAATCTTTGATTGACTGGCGACCGATAAAAAGCATCACTATACTCAGCTGTGAAAGGCTTCAGTTGCCATCCATCCATCCATTATCTGCACCACTTATCCTCAGTAGGGTCGCGGGGGTGCTGGAGCCCATCCCAGCTATCTTCGGGCAGTGGGCAGGGGACACCCTCAACTGCTCACCAGCCAGTCGCAGGGCACACAGACAACCAACTTTCTCATTCACACTTTAAATTAACCTGACATGGATGTTTTTGGAATGTGGGAGGAAACCAGACTGCCCGGAGGAAACCCACGCAAGCACGGGGAGAACATGCAAACTTCACACAGAAAGGTTCGATCTCATGACCTCAGAATTGTTCCGCACACACACCAACCACTGCGCTGCTGTGCTTCAGTTCCTATTTTGCCCTAATAAGGGCCAGTGAGCATTATAGAAAAAAAAAATAGCACCAAAAAACAGCAACATGTCTCTAGTAATATTGCTTGTACTTAATTTGAGAGTGAATCTTTTCTAATTCTGGTCTCGGTTCACCCACAGGGTGTCGGTCTCTCTGTTCACGGGCGTTTTCGAGTTGCCACCGAGAGAACTATGTTTGCCATGCCAGAGACTGCTATCGGTAAGCCCATCATCAACAGAAGACAAACACTGCAGAGATAACATGTCCGTAACGTTGCTAGCACTCATCATGCTAATATTCTGCCGTAGCCTCGCTGAACTCTGCAGATTTACTCGTGCCCGTCACGCTCTGTGTCGGCCAACGAGGTCATCTGGGCTTTAATCCTGCTGTTAAAATCTGACTTCAAATAAAAACAAACAAACACTGCTTTTGTTGCCTTCTGACCTCAAATTCTCTTTCGAATTTGAGTTCATTTTTGTGTGTGACAGGTCTGTTCCCTGACGTGGGAGGCGGCTACTTCCTCCCGAGGCTCCAGGGGAAGCTGGGCTTGTTTTTGGCCCTGACCGGCTTTCGCCTGAAAGGTCGCGACGTGCACAGAGCTGGAATTGCCACTCACTTTGTCGAGTCCCGGAAGGTAGCCAGTGTGTGCCCGTTCAAATTCCTGTTAACCTGCGAAAATCAAGCTGTATCGGCTGTTTGTTTTTTCAAACTCTATACTCGAAAGTTGCCGTACCTGGCTGGCGAAGACAGTGTGAGTGAGATAGTGAATGAGAAGAGTTTGTAATAGTTTTTTTTGCAAGAGAGTGAGACAGTGTGAGATAGTTGTTGTGAGTTTTAATGTGAGAGAGTTGTTTAGTGTGAAAGTGATGTAGTAAGAACGGGTGAGCCAGGGCACCTTTTTTTACATTGGAAAATTTTTGCGGCACACCATTAACCAAAAATGTTATAGAATGACACTGAACAGTTCGTTAAATTACACTATAATTCATAAACCCCCACATTTTACAGCACATACACTTGATAATGACATATTTGCAGAAAAGGATTCATAAATGTTTTATAAAATTTTAATAAGTGACATTGGATAATTTCTCATGGCACACTAGTGTGCCGCGGCACAGTGGTTGAAAATCACTGACTTAGAGTAAGAGGGTGACTAAGTGCAAGAGATGACTCATGTATGAGTTGTTATTATGAGAGTTTGAGGTAATGATAAAGAGTTGGTTCTTAATGTTTTTTGGGAGAGAGTGAGTTAGAGTGATGGTGAACAGGACTTAGTGTGGTAGAGCGTGAGTTAATTTGAGTCACTTGATGTGAGGGAGAATATGTCAGTGAGAGTTAGTTGGCGAGAAAGTTTTTAGGATCTATTGAAAGTGTGGGAGGGAGGGAGTATGGTGAAGAGAGGAATTACTTAGTCTGAGTGAGAGTGAGTTAGGGTGAGACAGTCAGTGTGAGTGTTGGGGAGTGTGATTTAGTGTGGGATGGTGAGTTGGTGTGAGAGTGCGTTCATGAGAAAGAGTGAGAGTTAGTGTTAGAGAGTCAATTAGTGGAAGGGAGAATGAGTTAGTAAGACAGTTCTTGGGGAAGAGTGAGTTGGTTTAAGAGTATGGGAGAGTGGGCTGGTGAGAGGGTGATTTACTGAGGAGCAAATAACTTATTGAAAGTGAGAATGAGTTTCTGTGAGAGTGAATTAATTTGGGAGAGTTTTGGGGAGAGTGTGACTGGTTAAATTCGTGAAGGATTGTGGGAGAGAGTGGGTTAGTGAGAGGGTGAGTGATGTAGAAGTGAGTAAGTGTAAGGAACTGACTTAGTGTGAGGGAGTATGAGTTGGTAAGAGAGTGAGTTAGTGAGAGATAATGAGTTATAAGAGAGTTTGGGTGAGTGTGAGAGAGTGAGTTAGTGTTAGAGTGTGGAAGAGCCTGGTTTCATGAGAGGGTTTGTGATATAGAAGTTTGTGTGAGAGGGTGACTTTGTGCGAGGGAGAAGGAGTTTTGTGAGTCAGTTCTTGAGAGAGTTAGTTTAAAAGTGTGGAAGATTGATCAGTGAGAAAGGGTTACTGACAAAGGAGTGACTAAGTGTGAGGAAGAATGAGCTACTGTAGAGTGCATTAATGATAGTAAGTTTTGGGGAGAGTGAGAAAATGAGTTGGTGGATAAGTGTGAGAGAGAGTGACTTTGTGAGAAGGGGGTTTGAGTTCGTTAGCGACAAATTTTTGAAGGAGAAAGTAAGATAGTGAAAGGGTAAGTTAGTGAGATATGGTGTGTGAAAAGGGAGAGTGAATTAGGGTGAACAATAAGTGTAAGAGTTTTGGGAAGACCTATTTAGTGTGAGATGGTGAGTTAGTTTGACTTGAAAAAGGGGTGAGTGACGGAGGGTGTTTGTGTGAGTGAAGGAGAGAGTGAACAATTGTGTGAGATAGTGTGACATGGTGACTTGGTCTGTGAGAGTGTGTAGTCCAGAAAGAGGGCACGTATGACTCTGAAAATGTTTAAACAGCCCTTGTTTTTAATTTGTCCATTTTTTTTTTTTTTTTATCTATATTTTTTTAAGATTTCGGACCTGGAGAAGAGGCTATTGGACTTGAGGTCTCCGTCCAATGAAAACGTCTCCAGCTTGTTGGATTCCTTCCAGAAGGAGGTGAGGGGTCGGAACCTAAATGTCATAACAAGGATACGCTTGATTTTTATTTTCTCATTACTTTTATTTTTTCAGAGCAGCCTAGATGGCGACAAACCTTTCATCCTGGAGAAACAGATGTCGGATATTGACAGGTAAGGAGAGAATTTGGGATGGGACCACGCTGGCAGTAACTATTTTGTCATCACACCCACAGGTTGTTCGGTTCCGAGAGCATGGAAGGCGTCATGCACAACTTGAAGGCTGACTGCTCGGAATTTGCTAAGAAACAATTGGAGGTAAGAACCCTCGACGAAGAGCAATTCAATCGTCAACTCCAAATATTTACTTTTTGGCCATGTGCTAAACATCTGTTACAACAGGCTTCGGGAACCTATGTCTAATTTCATGAGTGCATCTTGCTCTGAGATAAAATAGATTTTGCGAAACTGTTTACTCTGTTGTTGCATGCAGTGCCAATTCTGACAGGTGCGACGCCCAAATAACACTAGATATACATGGGGTTCGTTCCTGTATATATAGGGCACAGTTTAACTACAGTTTACAGTTGAGGTGTCACAACAACAGACCCCGTTTTCCCTAATGTGGAAGCTCATTGAACAATATATTTTCACTGTTGTGACACCTAATAATAAAAACCCACAGAACAACCTGTAAACCCCCCAAAAATCCAGCAACGCACCCTGAGCAATTTGATTGGCTGAGCGGTAGGAGTGGTCGGAGGTATACACACGACATGCACACTCCCTTCCTCTCTCTCGCTCTGTGCAGTCTGCACTGAAGATAAATACGTTGATATCCTCGTTCGGAGTATTTTGGGACATTTTAATTTAAAAAACTTTGCCTGCACCTTGTTTTGAAACCATTATTTAGGAAAGAAATGACAGCCAAAATGAGCCTCAAAACAGACGCTGCCCTTCCTACAAACGAGATGGGTTCCGGACCATCGTTTAATTTTTTTCGTAAGTTGCTCCATTGCTATATTTTGTATGTTTAAGGTTTATACAAGTACGTTTAAGGCTTGCATAAGTAACCTGTATTGTTTTTTACAAAAAAAATAAACATTTCATAAAATAATACACTCTATAAAGATAAAGTTGAGTTTAACTTACTTTTGGAAAATGCGCTCCAAGAGGTCCTCCTCCATGGTAAAAAGTGGCTGAAAAGAAGCGTTCTGAACATTTTCTCAAACGCAACAAGCTTTCTTATTCCACTTTTGTTTCGAAAGGAAAGGCTCGCCTTTTCTTTACACTTTACACCAACCATATTGAATGGATGCACGAGATGATAAACCATAAAAATGTCAAAGTTCTTAGCACGCTGGAGATACAGTATAGAATGTTTACACACGAACTAGGAAGAGGAAGCAGATTTCTTCTTCGGTGGATGCTGGGTGACCTCACAGTGCCACACTCCGGTAGTGGCGGAAAGAAGCACTACAGTAATGTCCAGTACTCAGAAAAAGATGCACACAATACAAAATCTAACTTACAACAATGTCCGGATATTTTTCAACATCCTGAAAAAAATGTTCGTATCTACCAATTTATGTAAGTTGAATTGTTGTAAGTAGGGGAGCGTCTGTACTCGAAAAGTAACTTTGGGAGGGAGACAAATTTTAAGGAGTATATTTATATTGGTATGAGACACAGGCTCTGGCATTATTATTTAATAGATTTTATCAAATCATCAAACGTCACTCAGGAAAATGAAACGTGCTGAAGAGAGTGGGTTTGGCAGTTTTGTTGAATTTTGTCTTAAACTATTCGGTGTGACTTTCCCCCAAAACAAATCAAAATAATTTTTCTTTTATGGCTCTTTGGGACCCTTTTTTTACAGTATTTGCAAATTAGCAGTCACCAGAGTTAAGCACTTAATGGGGTTAGCGCCGCCTTTTTACCTCAACGGCTTCACAATCCCCCCCAGCCCCCATGAGGCGATTCGAAGCAAAGTAGCTTCTCCCAAACTCATTTGCCTAATTCTGTTTTTCATCCATTTGCGGTGTCCAATGAGGTCAGACTGAAAGGGATTATCAAAAAAAAAAAAAAGATTATAAACCCCAACCCCCAACTACACCTCCGCTCATTACTGCTTATATTCTCTTCATGGTGCCGAGGATTAATAATGCAAAAGCACTTTGCTAGATCGTCCTGTTATGTTGCTGCTCAATTGGACCCATTTTGCATTTAGCTAATGAAAAATTGGGAGTTTTTGCAATGTGGCTTTTCTGACCGGTTGTCTGTATTTAAAACCAGCTGTAATATGATGTGCCAAGTGCTATTGGTCCCCTTTTCAAATGCATTTTTCATATGAAAACATGGATAGCAGAGACATTCTTACAGCTCCATCAGGACAAAACCCACCCATTATCTGCACCGCTTATCCTCAGTAGGGTCGCGGGGGTGCTGGAGCCCATCCTAGCCAACATCGGGCAGTGGGCAAAGGACACCCTGAACTGGTTGCCAGCCAATTGTAGGGCACACAGAGACAGACAACTCACTCGCTCATTCAGACCTAGGGACAATTTGGACTGGCCAATTAACCTGAAATGCGTGTTTTTGGAATGTGGGAGGAAACCGGAGTGCCCGGAGGAAACCCACGCAAACACGGGGAGAACATGCAAACTCCACACAGGAGGTTCGATCTCATGACCTCAGAACTGTGCCGCACACACGCTAACCACTGCGCCGCCGTGCTATAACTCAGGACAAAACCGATCATTTTAATTCTTTGCTCTCTTGACTTCCCAAAAAGAACTTTCCCTTTCATTGTTATCTTACCTCTATTTTCTTACTTTACATTGAACTAAGCAACTTTAAAGCTACACAGAATTCCTGAAAAACAAAATACACTACAAAATAAAAATATGAACTCCTCAGTGCTTTAAAAAAATATTCAATAGAAGAACTTTTAACTATTTACAATTTAACGTTTAACCGATATAGACAACACAGAACCTCAGAAAAAAATACTTGACCCGTTCCTGTGCTCAATGTGCTTCTTCCCTCACCCCCCTTCCTCTACGAACAAAAACATGCATATTTACTAATTAACCAGAGACGAGATGACAAAATAGGGTGAAAGCGAGCACACCTTGGCGTTTGCGATCTTTTTAAAATGAGAGTTATTATTTAAGTTATTAATTTTGCATTTATATATATATATATATATATATATATGAAAATATTATATTTTTCAATAGATCGAAATGATAAAAAAACTCTGACAGGGGACTAATTAAGTCAAGTCATGTTTATTTGTATAGCCTTTAATCACAAAGGGCTGCACAGACCACAGATTATTGCAAACCATAGACTATTATGACACTATCCCCTGATCTAAAACCTACATGAGGGCAAGGGAAAACTCAAAAACCCAAAGTCAAGTTAAGTCACGTTTATTTGTGACGTCCTTAATCAGAAGGAGTCTCAAAGGGCTGCACAGACAATTGCAAACTACAGACTATTATGACACCATCCCCTGATCTAAAACTCAAATGAGAGCAAATATTACACAGATATTGTGAACATAAAAAATAGGTTATTCATATGCTATCGAATAGAATGAAATGATCTGTATTTCTATAGCGCTTTTCAAGTCAATGACTTCCCAAAGCGCTTTACATTGTGCTTCACATTTCCCAATAGCGGCCGTGATCTGTACAGCCATGTAAGGCGCTAACCTGCTTATTGGGGGTATTAGGGGTTCAGTGTCTTACCCAAGGACACTTCGGCATGTAACACGGACAAGCCGGGATTCGAACTGGGATCCCTTAATCCTAAAACGATCGCTCTACCTCCTGAGCTACTGCCGCCCCCAAGTGTGTTTTAAGCTTCGATGTAACATTTCCACTGAGGTTGCAGATCGAATCTCAGGGGGAAGAGCATTCCGCAGCACCGGGGCCCGACTGGAGAACGCTCTCGAACCAGCAGATTTCTTCTTGGCTCTTGCAATCACTAGTAGGCCAGCATTTTCAGGGCAAAGGTTCTGAAAGATATGAGGGAGCAAGTCCATGCATGATTTTGTATACTACCAACAGAACCTTCAAATCACATCTTAAGCTAACAGGGAGCTAATGCAGGTTACCTAAAATCGGGGTCATGTGATCAAACTTTCTTGTCTTAGTTGAAAACCTCGCTGCAGCATTTTGTACCAGCTGAAGGCTCTTGATTTTGGCCTTCGGGAGACCGGAGAGTAGTGCATTACAGTCATCGAGACGGGAGGTAACAAAAACGTGATTTATAATTTTCCGCATCGGAATGAGACAGCATAGGGCGGATTATAGCAATGTTGCGAAGATGGAAGAAAGCTGTTCTAGTCATATTCTTAACGTGTGTTTGAAAGGACAGATCGGGGTCAAATATGACCCCTGAAATTTTTGACTGAGTCACTCTGGGTGATATTACATTTGTCAATGTTCAGAGCAGTTTTTCAGAACTAATTAGACCCTGGCAGCCTGCCAAAGACTTAATATGGTATGGGAAACACTAGGGTATGTGAGAAAATGTGATAGTGATTTAGTGTTATAGTACGAGAGAGGGAAGCAGTGTGAAAGTAGGTTTGCGGAGTTTGAGTTGGTATGAAAGAGAGTTTGAGTGTAATAATTGATGAGAGTGACTGTGAGAGAGCTCGAGAGTATGCGAGGGATAGACATCACCCCGTAAAGGGCTATACCAAGGGTCAGCAACCTTTTCGGTGTGTATTACCACTTTTAAATGTCTTTGTAAATCAGTGTGCCACACCAAAATCAATGACTCACACAAAAAAATGTTATATCCAACAGAGCTGTCATTTTACACCAGTCCAAATATACAACATGGATAGACATTGAAATCGTATTACTGACCTATTTATCTAGCACTATTCTTGTTCATCAATAAACTAAAAAATGAATGTGAGCAACACGTGAAAAGGCCTGTAGACATCCATGACTTCAACCATTCTTCATCAACAATGAACTACAATCAAAAACAAGTGATTTGGACAGCTAGCCTACCATACCATTTATCGATAAAATCTTCTTTCAGAAACTAGCAAAACTTGAAACACACACACACCTTTAATATATCCGCCATCAGTAAATGGTTTTCTGTGCTTTGCCCAAGCATGCAGTGAGCAATGTGATAGCTTGTTTCAGTGGTGGCGTTTTTAGCAGTGACAAAGGTTTTCAGGGTCTTTGTTTGTTGGCCGTACCCGGACACAGCGCGTTTTAATGTCTCCGCCTTGTCAGACTCATCCTTGAATTCGTGTTCATGTTTCGTCTCGTAACGACGTTTAACACTTGACGTGCGAGGTACAACACTCTTGAGGCATAATACACAAACAGCACGGTCATTTTTCACACAAAGCTTCATTTGTCTGTCCACGCTGGCTGAAAAGAACGAGATTTTTTCGCTGGAGGAGCAGTCATGATTCATTGATTTATTGGGTGCAAGTGTTTCTGTGGCTGGGTTAAAACACAGATTTTTCCTCCTTTTGCGAGGCGCGGCACAGACACACCAAGCAGAGGGGCGCTACCGTAAAGCTTCTAAATAACCATGCGCGCAACTGAAAATGTCTTTTTTTCTCCTAAAAATGCGCATGAAAAAAAACATCATTATTATTTAGCCGTGCGCTCGCGTGCCACTGGTTAACCCCTCGCGTGCCACTGCTGGCATACGTGTCATAGGTTGCCGACCCCTGTGCTATACGAATCCATATCGATTTGATGATATTAAACACTAGCCCCATCCCCCACAGACTTTGTCCAAGATGTCCCCCACGTCTCTCAAAATCACCTTCAGACAGCTGCAACTGGGTGCAACCCTCAGCCTGCAGGACGTCCTTGTCATGGAATATCGCCTGAGTCAGGCTTGCATGGTAGGAAGTGGTTTGGGGGAGGGGGCTTAACATGACATTTCGTTAACATGTTATCCTTTGCAGCGAGGTTTCGACTTCTACGAGGGCGTCCGAGCTGGTAAGTGTGAAAATAATTTTGGTAGAGGTCGACCGATTATGGGACGGGCCGATTATCGCCACCGATATTTGGGAATTTTCACGACGAGCCGATTATTTAAGCTCAGATGCAGCTGAGCCTCTCTCTCCCTCTCTTCTTTCCCTATGTTTCCCACGCTGCTCACCCCGCGACCAGGGGCAACTTCTGAGTCCTGACATGTTTGTGAATCGAAACCGCTGTTAATATTCAGTTTTTTCAGTGTATTGAGTCCGTGGTAGAAAAGCGAGTGTGTGATTTAAAGATGGCGTAAAAGATGTAGTTAACTTGTTTTAGGAAACGTGTTCAGGTTGTTTGGAATTAAATATTAAAATGTATCGTTTACCAAATTGTCCGAATTAGTTATCTGACTCCATTAACCAAACACAACGTACATTCACCTAACAATGCGCGCTCGTTTCTTGTTGGAAAAGATGAACAAGACACCGGCATTTCCACACGGGGGCAGATTTAATTTCTGAAACAATTTAACTAAGTGAACTCCATCGAATATGGCCGAATTAGTGTCGCTCGAGTCTCCGTCAAGTCTTTTTTGAAGTCCTCTAGCTTTTGATCTCATTGGCCATCCTCTCCCCGCACAACGGTGTGCCGACTCCTCCCATGGGCGTGCCAATGAAGCCCCCTGGGCTCCACCACCTTGGAGAAGAGCGCCGCGATGTCTGGAATTAACCAAAACACCGAGCGTTTCTACGTCATCAGGGCCTTGTTCTCAAAACATCGCCTGCCGTCCTCCGTCAGAGTCCTGTTATCAACTGAACTAGACAAAATATTCTGCATTCGGAAAGGCGCGCCCTGTCATTGAACTATAGCCTACTCTGTGAAAATCTTCATTACACTCAATAAATGTGACTTGTATTCAATCGTATAAAATCCTTTATAGTCAAATATATCAAATCCTTCAAGGTGGAGACCGATATATTAGCACTTATCATAACATTAGTTTGTGAATCAAATGCAAGTATTTGTGATTGAGATAGAGCATAAAAAGCACGCTGAAATGGAAGGCTGCGTGATTAGCTTTTACCATAACATTAGTTCGTCAATCCGGCTCAAAACAGGAGTACCCACTCTTTTCAATTAACGAGCTCCCTTTAAATTCCGATGCAATTTTTGTTTTAAGTTAATTCAAGTCATGTTGGTTCTATTGACATTTTTATTTATTGTAAAAAAAAGTTTTATGTACTTTTTATATGAGTTGCTAAGCCTAATTTTGTTCTCTGCACTAAAAGTGAAAGATTAGTCATGTTTGTTGTGTTGAAATTTTAATTTATTTACTGTAAAAGGTTTAAGGGAGCTATTCAAGTTTTATTTGAATATATATACAAAATATTCTTTGTTTCTCTTGGCATTATTAAAACAATTCTTCGCCGATTCCGAAGCTTTTACAGCAAATGAATATCTGCTCCAAATATCCGTTATCAGCGTCCTCTCAATACTAATAATCGGTGTCGGCCCTGAAAAACCCATATCGTTCGATCCTTAGATTTTGATGTGGTTTCCATAAACCTGGCTGAAGTCTGTTTGTTTCCCAGTTCTGGTGGACAAGGACCACAAGCCCCAATGGAGGCCGGCCACCTTGGAGGAAGTCACCGATTCCAGCGTGGAGCAGTGCTTCTCCCCGCTCGGCGACACCGATTTGACTCTGTGATGTTGACACGTGCGCCAGAAATGTTAAGGAACTTGTTGGAGGTAATGATACTACAGTGGAACCTGGGTTTTCCAACGCCTCTTAGTTCGAACAAATCGGAGTCCGACCAAAAATTTCGAGAAATTCTTGCTTCGCTGTTCGGTCAAAAAATCGGAGTTCGAACGCCGGTAATGCGTGAGTGCGTACGCTAGGGTGCCATGCTGAGCGGCGTGCGGGTGTAGATGGCTCTTTCCGTGACCGACTGTTATCGCGTGCGGACGTGCTTCCTTTTGCTTTCGCTTTTAAAATAGGTGTACGAAGTGCTTTAGCCCCTAATTATGCCTCTGAAGAAAGTCAGTGCAAGCAGCAAAGTTGCTACAGGTGTAAAAAGAAAAGTAGTGCGTACAACTATTGCATTTAAGAAAGAAATAATAGCAAAATATGAAGGAGGTGTGCGAGTGTCTGATCTTGCTAGGGAATACCCCACCGTCCACCTGCGCCTTCTGCTGACCACCACAAAGGTAAGAAATCCTATTCATAATTCTTTTTTAAAATTTTTATACGTTCGTGTTAGCGTATGCTTTCGTACGGAAGATTACGATAACGCGAACGTACGATTAGCCTGGGTTAGCTTTATGTTTACGTTGAACATTCAAGGTAAACATTCAGGGTGTTGGAACGGAGCTCAACTTTCAGGGTGTTGGAACGGAGCCCCCTTTCCAATGAACCGCTCACCACTTGTTGTAGAGACCCGGGTGCTAAATGACTTGTAAACGACCTGATTTTTTAATTTTTACACGTTCATGTTAGCGTAATCTTTCGTACGAAGATTATGCTAACGCGGATGTACGATTAGCCTGGGTTAGCTTTATGTTTACGTTAAACATTCAAGGTAAACATTCAGGGCTCTGGAACGGATTATGGTCGAGAACCGAGGTTCCACTGTATATGATAGTCTAATCAATACAATAAGCCATTGTCATCATCAAAAAAAATCAGTTTATATTTCCAAAAGTAATTGTGAAAAATGGTAATGGCAAATGCGTTTTTGCAATTCTTTGTGAAATGAAGCCGAAACGTGTAGTTGGACAGAAAAAGCAGAGCCTCATTCCATTTTAAGACGCGCCATGGAAGCATATGCCGGTTTTCTGTCCTTTTTTGGGCTGCTGCTGTTTTGTCTGCACTTTGTCCTCTCATCGTCTAAACAAAGTCCAACCTCAGATTGATCATGTGGTGCTTTTGTTCCCCTGATGCCGTTTCAAATTACAGTTTGACCCCCAAAATGCATAGTTAAGAAGGAAAAACGTTTTAGTCGCACCCCTGCTATGAAAAAAGCTGTGATTCTTAGACTGAAAAATACGGTAACTGAACAAAGGAGAATATAATGATCAAGTTCTATTTTTTTTGGGATAAAGCAAATATAAAAGAATGTAATACATTCTGGAATTATAACAAATCCACTGAAATATTAAAACCCTTTGATTTTATTAATGTCCCAGTATGGCTTACAATGTACTAAAATACTTTTTCAGTGTATTCTACTGTACTGACCAAATTTCGTAAGCATAATCTTTTTTTATTTTCATGTCACATAATGAGTCCCATGATTTTACGATCTCCCATCTCTTACGCACATGACAAAGTGTTCGAGAGGAACACAAGTATTGTTACTACTACTTTATCATTTGAGACTCTTCGTGATTTAGGGCTATACAAATAAAAATGACTTGACTTGACTTTATCATGAAGGTTTGTGTTTCTGGCACTGTGAGTGGAAATGGTGTGATGATGAGATGAGCTCTAGTGCCTTTTCGAATGTCATCTGTACCACTTCCTTGGTTTAGTGGTGGAGTGATGGCACCCTCGACCCGGGTGTGAGATTAATTGCATATTGCAATTTTGGCCAGCGATGATTATTGATGAATCAATTTTTTTCACTTTTTCTTTGCCCTCATGTTGATAATTGTCACTTGTGAGGCGTTTTGTGATTAAGAGCTATACAAAAGCATGACTTGACATGGTATATTTGAGTTTTTGCCATTAAAACAATGAAAGACTTAATATTTCTGCAGATTTCTAATGAATACATATGTCTATTACTGTAAAGTGGGTTTAAACTAGTTCCACAAAAAGTTTGTATCCCTAAACCAGATTTGCGTTTGTTTTAAATATTGGTACCGCCCAAAGGGGCGTTTCTTTCTCTGTCTTTGTTTTGCCTAAATAAATGCAGTTTGGAGGGGGAGGGGTGCCCCAGAGTTGGGAGCGCGACCAAGGAGATGGACGTAAGTCTTCCTCTTCTGGCCCCTCCCCCCTCCAACTGGCATTTGAAAAAAAAGTCGAACGCTCGGTGTATCTTTTCTAGGGTCAGAAACTTTTAAGATAGCTCTCCCACATGTAAGAGATCGTTTTAGATCCCACAATTACATTACAGAAAATAAATAACTGATACTGTCATCCCTCGTTTAAAAACAAGCTCCACCCCCACTTGAGCATGCACTCTGACCCCCTCAGAAAGTCAACAGCCAAAATGGATTCCGACAGCGCAGGTGGTATTCATTTTAGCTGAAAAGATTGGTCCTTGCTTGCGGCAATGGTGGATCGTTTTCACAGTCCTCGCTCTCAGTAATAGTTCTGGGGATAATGGATCACGACCTAAACAGTGCAGTAATTTCTGGTGGGCCACAATGTTACTCTTCGGGCGTGATTAGTCCTAACTAAAAAAAGTAATCTGCTTGCCCCTGGTCTAAGCAATAAACGATCGGGGATAACGGATTGCGGCCACAACAGTGCATTTCATTTTAGTCAAGGCTAAAGACCTCCTGACCAAAGTGCCTTCTGACGGTCCTTGCTTGCGGCAATGTAGGATGGGAAATAATTGATCACAGCTGCACAAGTGCAGGTCATTTTAAGTAGAATTCATGGCATAAAAAGAGCCACCAGGCTCGTAAAAGTGTGCTCTCCCAGTCCCCGCTTGCAGCGATATGCGGTCCAGGATAATGGATCGTGGCCGCATGAGTGCAGTTCAATTTATGTGAATGGAATAGTAAAAAAGAGCCACCGGGCCTGTCAAAAATGGGCTTGCTGGTCACCCCTCGCTGCAATATGCTATCAGGGAAAATCGATTGTGGAATAGTTTTCGATCCACAATGCACAGACCGTAAAGTAGCAGGGCAAAAAATACACACACACAGAGCTAATGGGCTAAACTGGCCGGGATAAGGCAGCCTAGCCGGCTGCTAAAATTGGCTAACCAGGAGCGATCGGCGAAAAGACATGCAGTAAGCGAACAGGATACCCGGGGCCAAAAACAATTACGGCAACAAACACGAACGAAGCCAGGGAAAAAAACAATTAGCACAGCAGGCTAGCCCGATATAATTGAGGACAAAACACAACCGATCGGCGGAAAAAAATGGAGGCTGGCCAGCTAGCTGACTGCTAACAGGCCTAACCTGGAAGCCTTCGGGAGCCCTAACGCTAACCAGGGAAATATCTGGCCAACATTGTATTAATTGCAAGACACGCGGCGAAAAACACAAAAGGAAAAGTCACAATCGCATACCTAAAAGGAGACGAAGGCGACAAAGGAACAAACGCTGTACACGACGGCAGGTAAATTTACGCTTTGGACAAAACAGAAGTACCCTAGTGACATAGGCAAAATTCCAATCACTCCATACAAAATAACGGTATGCATTCGCTGATTACTATAATTGCCGTCCGGTTTTCAAGGGTGCTGCCATTGTTTTGGTGCTTAATGTCTTCAGGTCGCAACTCTCGGGGTCAAACTGTCTACTCCGAGAATTCATTTGAGGAGATCCATGGCGCGTGGAATATTATGGAACAAGTCTGTATGACCTGTTCTGTGCCTAATCGAAAAAAAGATGGTAATCCCTTTTAAAAAGTGCTTGAATTTGGCCATGTACACAGTCCTGGAATGCCTATAGCAGGGGTGTCAAACACATTTTAACTCTGGGGCCACACGATAGAACAAACATTCTGTCGGGGGCCGGACTAGTAGATTTAAGAGAAAGAAAAGAGAGATAAAGAAATAAGAGAAAGAGGGAGGGAAAAGGAGAGAGGACAGGACAAAGAGAGGGAGGGAGATTGAGAAACAAAAGATAAAAAGTCGTGAGAGAGGGGGGAAAAAAGGGAGAGGAAGAAAGAAATCCAAAGAGAAAGAGAAAAGCAGAAGGGGAGAAAAGAGAAAAGAAAGCACGAAGGGTAGGAAGAGAGAAAATAGAGAAAAGGAAAAAAGGAAGTTAGAGCAAAAGAGGTTAAAAGACACAGAGAAAGACAAAGAGCAGGGTGGAAAAAAAAAGAGAGAGAGAGAGAAATACAAGTAGTGAGGCACCTGGCTTTGGCAACATCAAGTTGACATAGTTGACAACCTGCAGCTTGTTTTTCTCTTGCGCTTCTCTGAGTGTTGTCTCGCGGGCCGGATTCAATCCCTTAGCGGGCCTGATTCGGCCCGCGGGCCGCCTGTTTGACACCTGTGGCCTATAGGAACGAATATATTTGCTAGAAAACTGCTTTGAACGCCCGTTAGATTGAGTAACCTGATTCCACATATTATTCCCATAAAACTTACAATAGTTTAAGAGTAATTTTGCGCTTTTCAATTTTGATAATGAACAAAAATTCATTTGCTGGTGTTTAAAGTCTACCAATAAAGAAAAATATATTTAGGAGAGAAAGATAAAGGGATTATGTAAGAGAGAGAAAAGTGAAAGACAGAAAAAAAGTGAGAAAAGAAAGATGGAGAGAAAAGAAGATGGGGAAAAGAGAGACAAAATACGGAGGAAAAGTAAGAGAGAGAAAGACAACGGAGAGAGAAAATGAGAAAGATAACAGAGAGCGAGTGAGAGAGAAAAAGATAAACATAAAAGAAAGATAAAAGGAGAAAGAGCAGCACGGCGGCGGAGTGGTTAGTGCTTGTGCGGCACAGTTCTAAGGTCTCGGGAACCTCCTGTGTGGGTTCAAATCCAGCTACCGGACTTCCTGTGCGGAGTTTGCATGTTCTCCCCGTGCTTGAGAGGGTTTCCTCCAGGCACTCCGGTTTCCTCCCACATTCCAAAGAAATGCATTTTCAGGAGGATTGGCCGGTCCAAATTGTCCCTAGGTGCGAATGAGCGAGCGAGTTGTCTGTCCCTGTGTGCCCTGCGATTGGCTGGCAACCAGTTGAGGGTGTCCCCTGCCCACTGCCCGATGATTGCTGGGATGGGCTCCAGCACCCCCGCGACCCTACTGAGGATAAGCGGTGCAGCAAATGAGATGAGATGAGATATTTACTTTTTCATGATAACGCATAAAAAGGCAGCAAGTTTCATCCAATGTAAAACGGTGTTTCTAGGGTTTGACTTTTTGTTTCTTTCACTTCTTAAATCATGAAAAGTAGCCACTGACCTCGGTAAAATATACTCGGGAGATGATTGTGCCACAAAGTAACCCGATGCATCATAACCTCTCTGAAACGGAGCTACTCATGGGAAAGAAGTGGCACTTTATGGAAATGAAAATGCTTTTTTTGTGGGCCATTATGGCTGTTCCTGAAAAACAAGCCACTGGATTTTACAGCCGCCCGGCCTCAAATCCTCCCCGCTCGTCAAATCATCTTATGTAACGTCCTAATCTTCATGTTTGCTCTTGATTTGTATCGAGGGGGCGCTGTTCAAACAGCAGCTTGTGATTTATGGCCCTTTTGGAATATTACAGCTCTTCCGCGTTTGGGTCAGCACTGGGAAATTGACTTGAATATATTCAGTGAAAATACTAGTGTATTATGATGTATATGCAAACTCGCCAAATAGTGAAACAAAAAAAGGGACAAAATAATACAGAAATGAAATCCATATTCATATATCAATAAATATAAATACATTTAAAATACTTGACCTTTTAAATCTAGACCAGGGCTGTCAAACTCCATTTACCTCGGGGGCCACAGGATAGAACAAACATTCTCTCGGGGGCCGGATTAGCAGATTCGAGGGAAAGAAAGAGAAAAAAATAAGACAAAGCGAAGGAGAGAAAAAGAGGGTGGGACAAAGAAAGAGAGAAAGGGAGAGAGAGAGAGAAAGAGAGAAAAAAGAGAAAGAGAACGTGAAACGTGAGAAACAAGAGATAAAGACAAATAATGAGGGGGAAAGAAAGAGAAAGAAAGACAGATATCCAAAGAGAAATAGAGAGAAGTATAGAAAAAAGGAGAGAAAGAATGGGAGAAGGAGAGAAGGGGAAAGCAAGAGAGAGAGAGAAGGAAAATTGAGAGAGCAAAATAAAAGAGAGCAAAATAAGGTAAAAAGAGAAACAGAGAGAGAGAGAGAGAGAGAGAGAGAGATACAAAAGTCCACCGTCTTTGTGAGAGGCACCTGGCTTTGGCAACATCAAGTGGACATATTTCAACCTGCAGCTCGTTTTTCTCTTGCGCTTCTCTGAGCGTTGTCTCGCGGGCCTGATATGGCCCCCGGGCTGCATGTTTGACACCCCTGATCTAGACACTGTTTTTAAAAAAAAAAATGTAAAATTGATGTTAATCTTCAATGTGTCGCCAATATGTTTAGGATTACCTCGGTGCCGGATTAGTACCAGGGTTCTACTGTCTATGTTCTTATCCATATTGGAAATAAGTTGCATGAATTGGGTTGAGATGCAACTTTACAGCCTGAAAAACTCTACTTACTAATGTTTACATACAAAAATTTCAGGTTATGAAGGACCAAAGCGAGAAAATATTGCCTGTAGTTACAAAGGCGTTTCAGGATACAAACTCAGAAATACAGTGCGCGCTGCCATTCGCCATTCCCAGAGTTGTACGTGGAAATCTAGTGTGTGTGCCTGAATCCCAGCATGCTCTTCGTGTCCCCTTCCCACTTGGTAAACAGTCTACTGTAGGGTACAGCAACGAAGAGCTATCATTTACAATGGACCCGACGAAAGACCTGAAGAAAAGTGGACAAGGAGAAAAGAAGAGGAAGAAACTTTTTCCGGCCGCCGAAACAGAGCAAGAGGTAATCAAATGGTATGAAAACGCAAACCACTGTGCAGGAGGACTTCAGAGACGAGGAGGAGGATGCAGTCATTATTGAATAATGTATTCCATTAGCCCATTTTAAAGACATTTTGGCAAAATGACATAGTCTCAGAGCAGTCTACTGTATGCTAACGCTACAAATAGTTATCATTCACAATGGACCCCACGGAAGACATGCAGAAAAGTGGACGTGGAGAAAAGAAGAGGAAGAGACTTTTTCTGTCCGTTGAAACCGAGTAAGAGATAATAGAATGGTATGAAAACACACCGCTGTGCAGGATGGGTTCAGAGACGACAAGAAGTAGGATGCAGCCATTATTCCATTAGCCCATATAAGAGACATTTTGGCAAAACTCCATGAGGTCCCAAAATTTTTGGAAATAAATCAGCCAGTAAAAGTGTTGACAGGTCGGGCTATCCCTTATTATCATGACATCCGCATCACGCATTTTCGACAGATTGTCAAAAGCAGACGTCATTGGACCAGTTTCTCAAAAAACGCAAGACAAGAAACCCTGCTAAGGACCAGCAATATATTTACAATATATTTTCTCGATTTGTTTATTGTACTGTAATTTAATTTCAATATGTATTTGTTTCGTGTTCTGATGCTCTTTTAGGATTTATCCCCCCCCAAAAAAATACTTTTGCAGGTCTTGGAACGGATTAACGCATTTACATTCAAAATGCGTCTCTACTTACAAACGTTTCAGGTTACAAAGCTACTCCAAGAATGAATGAAATTTGCAAGTAGAGGTACCAATGTACGTGTGAGTGTGTGTATATATATATATATATATATATATATATATATATATATATATATACACATACAATGAAACAGTTATATCCACCAATTGTGTTCAAAAACATATGTTTAAGAACTTTAACACTTGCTGTTCTTGTTTTGTTTTTAAGCAGGAACATGAAAATGTCATTTTTGATGCCCATAATCCAAAAATATCCTCTTGTGGGATTGCTTTTGGACGGGTGGCGGATTTCTCGAATCCGTCCTCGTGTCATTTTAATCCGGAAAGTAGGTCAGAACCTGAATGCCTCACCAACAACCCCTAACTTTCCTGTTTATCCCATTTGATTCCTTCAATTCTGATCCATTTTTTTAAGATCGTAGAAGTTTGAGAATGAAGACCGGGAAAAGAGAGGCTTCGTTGCAGTTTTTTAAAAAAATTCATTTTAATCATGAGATTCGAACCCAGAACTGTAAGTCTGCTGCTTGGCTGGTGCCTAGCAGCTGGCCTAGAACTGGTGCGGACCAAGGAATCGGACCGTTTGCCTTCTTTTCACCACGCACATAAAAGTCTCCGATTTTTTTCTTTCCTATGGTGCGGCGCCCCCTGTGGCGGACGTAGATGAGGCTGTTAAAGAGTGAAGTGGGCGTGTATAAAAGGCTAGGTCCACACTGCAGAGCTTCATGCTTATATTAATATTCGATGTTTTTGGGCAGATTATGCACATTTTCAACTTTGTATGCAATCTCCTGTGACCTCTATGTGCGCATTGTTAGCGGAAGTACTCATGGATGCTCACGGCGGAGAGTATCTAGGAACATTGTGCTACCGGAGGCTGAACAGAGGGGCGTAACCAGCTCGTTTAAGCACCCCAAATGTAATTTTTAAAACTCTTATCCTTTATATAAAGGACAGGATAGGGTTAAATGTGATGAAATGCTAGCTAAAATATATAAAAAAAAACAGGACAAAACGGGAACAAAAACGCCTTTAAGTGGTTCAGTCTAGTCGATTCCTAGCACCGCTCCTGCCCCTCCATCCACAAGGCTTGGGTCACTTTAGGCCTGGGTTGGGTAACTGGATTACTTTCAATGACTTTTGGATTACTCCAATACCAAATATGCTAATAAAAGACAAAATAAACTAAATATGAATAAAATGACTCACAACACGTGGTAAGCTTTCTCTCCTGGCTTTGATCTCTTTGATCTCC